>NC_092726.1:65990674-66290674 GCF_047496885.1 Scyliorhinus torazame
TGAGGAGGATTCAGAGGAAAGTTTTGACTTCAACCTCGGTCCTGGTTACAACGTGATGGTGAAGTATTGTTGTACGAGTGATAGTAGGGAGGAAGAGTCAGACTAGATCCTTGACTTTGATCTTGGGCCTGATTATGATACGTTGATAGACAGCTGTACCCGAGTACAATCGTCACCAACTGAGTTAGGATCACTGGCGAACAATCCTACCCGACCTAGAAATGTAGATAGTGAACTGGAGGAGGTAGGTAAATTGGACTTTCAAAAGCTAATTTGTTACTGCTTCTTGCGATAAGCCCATTGCCGTTCCCTTCACGTGAAAAGCGTTCCCGGAGGAGGCTTGCTCTGAGTAAAAGTATGCCTCACTGCACAGCGTGAGTTAGTCACGAAGAGGATGGTCAGGACTGGGGAATGTTACCAAGCGAGCGTCTGGTAGGCCTATTTCCTTTTCAATGATTATCACGCCTGTTCGAGGTCGTACAGGTTGATAACAAGGAAGGTGAGGCAGTTGGCCACCATTCCTTTTTGCGAGTTACGGGGAAGGTAGCTTGCAAATCCCGTAGTGGTTCTACAATTAAGGAGACCAGGAAATCCCAAGCTGGTTGTAGGGTCAGTGATTTCCCATACACTGATTCTGAAAGTAGAGACGCCGGCGTTAGTTACAAAACCTCAGATGAGGATGTACGTTTCCACCCCAGGAATAGTGCCTGCCGAGTCAATCAACTTTGACACGATTGACCCGTGAGCAGCTGTTGCCGCTGAAGGTGTTCCTGTGGCGGTCAAGAGAGAATGTAAGGCAGGTGAGGTTGAAAAGAGACTGTTAGTTAGGCGAGAACCCAGTACTTCATTCAGTGTTGACAATCCTGCTCGCAGTCCAGTTGTTGGATACCCTCAACGCTTGTGCAGACGTTCATCTGTGTCTCTGGAAGGCTTGTTAGTGTTAATTGAAAGTCAGAAAGAGACAGACCTAGACCAGGTCCCAAAGGAGCATGGACGAGATTGAACGGAAGACCAGGAGCCACTCCATTAATTACCCCTGGTGTGTACCTCAAAACGCTTGAACTATCAGGCCCACCCCCTTCTCCACAGCAAGAACAGAGAGTGGCTCAGTTAGAAACTGAGGAGCAATGTATATCGGGCACGTTGTTGGAAAACCCACCCCTCTTGTGGTCCATAGATCGCCCAGAAAACTCTGGAAAGTTCACGGCCATGTCGGAGAATGAATCAACGCGGGTGCCCCACATGTTTCTGAACTGCTAACTAGCTGCGTTTACAGATACATTTAAAACCCAGAATACAAGAGGTTTTTGTCTGAGTCACGATTGAAATCATTTGTTTTGAAGACTGTGTGCATATTTCTTGGGGGCAATATTGTGAGTGCAAGATTTTATCATGTGTTTAGAAATCAAATTGCAGTAATGCCTTAACCGGGATGGGAATTGTATTGAGACTAATTTAGCCTTGCAAACCTCAAAATGAAACTTTCATGTCCTGACGTTTCATTCATTTAGGAGAGGAAGTATGGGGTAGCACGGTGGCACAGTAGTTAGCATTGCTGCCTCACGGTGCCGAGGTCCCAGGTTCGATCCCGACTCTGGGTCACTGTCCGCGTGGAGTTTGCACATTCTCCCTGTGTTTACGTGGGTTTCGCCCCACAACCCAAAGATGTGCAGAGTAGGTGGATTGGCCACGCTGAATTGCCCCTTAATTAATTGAGATCCACTATATTTATTTTTTAAAAAGGAGAGGAGGATAAGATAATGTTGTGAAACATTTTGTATGTCCTGGGTTCCGTTTTCATCCTCGCCCCGCTGTCTGCTTTGGTCTGGTCCTCTGCCTAGCTGTTACATTACTGCGCGTTTTGGGATGTCTGCTAAACGACAAATTTTATGACGAGCTGGAACATCCCTTTCGTTATGGACTATACCAAGACGTTGCTTTGGTATGTGGCTGAACCTGTGACGTATATTTGATAGAACTGGCAAGCAGACAATCGGTGTCTGTAGGATTCTCAACCAGCTCCTATTTTTCACTGTGATTGATGAAGCCAGTCAGATACTTTCAGGAACAAATGTGGGTCTTCTGCAGAGTTCGATGTTTTGTTTCAGTTCTGTGAAGGAAGGTCAGGCGGATTAGGCATTTTCAAAGTCGGGATGTGACCCGCGCGTGGATCACGGGCGCGTGTCGGGAGGGTCGCAGAGCCGTCTGTCGTGGCGGTCCCGATTGGCAATTTTTTGCGCAACAGTCACAGCAGCCGGGTTTTAACAATGCCGGCTACGAGCGGACTTCAAAATGACGGCCGCGACCATAACCAAAAATGTGGCCGAATTTGTGATATTGCTGAGAATTTAGAAGCCCAGCTTATTTCTCGTTTAAAATCAGGGCAGGCGCTCTCAATGCAACTGCATGAATGTACAGACATTTCAGATTGTGAAACCTTGCTAGTTTACGTTAGGTATACATAGGACAATGATTGTCTGTGCTACCTGCCTTTACCAACCGGCACGACTGGCGCAGACATTTTTGAACCTTTGAATAGGTTTGTGGTTGGGAAGTGCGGTCTCGGCTGGGTTCGTGGCAGAGGAATCACAAGTGATGGAGCAGCCAACCACACTGGGAAAAACAGCGGAGTTAAAGTCAGGAGCAAGGAGGCCGTTGCTGAGGACATTGTTTGGAATCATTGTTTTATTGACCGTGAGGCACTGGCATCGAAAGGAATTCCTTCCGATCTTGAATTGGTGCTGAAAGGAATTGTGAAAGTTGTGAATTTCAACAAACGCAGCCCACTCAATACCAGGCTTTTTGACACTCTGTGTTCCGATATGGGGCCTGAACACACGCATTTATTGTTCCACACAGAAGTACGATGGCTGTCAAAGGGTCGGGAGCTACTCAGAGTTTACGAACTAAGGTACGAAATCCACGCTTTCCTCCTCACGAAATTGTCCTCTGTGGCTGATTATTTTGCTGATGAACCTTGGATGCTAACAATGTCTTACCTTGCAGACATCTTTTCAATTCTAAAAGAACTGAACCTCAAATTGCAAGGGAAGGATAGCGATTGCTTTCGGCAATGTGAAGAATTCGAAGCTTTCCAAAAGGTATTGAAAGTTTGGCAATTGCAAGTGCAGAGCCAAAACTACTACATGTTTGCCACAGTACTTCGAAACATCGAAGAAAACAGCATTAATAAGGAAACAGTAAATGGATTGGCAAGCCTTATTGAGTTGCATCTGGCTGCCCTGATCAACAATTCTGGTCGCTATTTTACAGAGGAGAAGTTTATGATTTTGAGAGAAAAGAAGTGGGTGAAAAATCCCTGTGAGTTTGAGATCCCAGAATCAGTTCTTGACTTGCAACTGACTCCAAATGAAGAAACTGAGCTTCTGTGCATCAGCTGTGACAGCATTTGAAAAGCACGGCCCATGTCAATGAGGCACTCAGCATTCTGGAGTATCGGCTCTGAGGGGTATCCGGAGCTGTGTAAAACAAACATTTTGTTGCTTTTGCCTTTCACAATGAGCGACATATGCGCGGTCGGACTATCCGTCCTCAGAAAGATGAAGATTCACAAACCAACCGGCTGAATTCTGCACTCGATATCTGCATAACCATTTCCTCCTGTGAACCGGATTGGAGTGAGATATGAAGGGCCAAGCGGGCTCACCTCTCGCACGAAAGATAAGAAAAAATGGGCCGTGAGGGTCGGCCGGCGTGGGTTCCGAACGTCGGTTGGTTAGTAAAAATTGGCCCCCGGAAAAAAAAGTTTGAAAAGCTAGAATGTGGTGGAGAATCTCCCTCTCTCTCTCTCTCTCTGTCTCGATCTCTCTCTTTGCCTGCCGCTTTTAAGAGTAATTACAGTTAAATTTGTGTAGGCTTTTTTGTTTAAAAGGGCACAGAGTGACAACATTAATGGGAAGCGAATCTTTTGATTGTGAAAGTGCCATCCGTTTTCCAGAGATCGGAAACAATCAAAATCTTTGATCCAGGGACAGGGAGGAGTTCCAGAATATTCTGCGAAGAAGACTTAGAATATTCCTTAAAGTGCGTCCAGAGTTGCAGTGCAGAGTTCAAGAAAAGGGGAATAAAACTGTTGAGCCAGTAAGAAAGCTGCAGTAGTTGCTTAAGGAGACGGAGCTCCATCAGATATTAAAGGAGCGGAATTGCGCTGATCTGAGCATCCGTGTGGGCGGCATGGTGGCACAGTCGTTACCATTGCTGCCTCAAAGCGCCAGGGACGCAGTGCGATGCCGAACTCAGGTGACTGTCTGTGTGCAGTTTGCGCTTTCTCCACGTGCTGCGTGGGTTTCCTCTGGGTACTCCGGTTTCCTCCAACAGTGCAAACATGGCATGTTAGTTCGATTGGCTAAATTGGCCCGAGGTAGAGTTACAATTATAGTGTGAGGTTTAAGCCCCGGCAGGGTGCTCTTTTAGAGGGTCTGTGTAGACATGATGGACCGAATGGCCACCTTCTGCACTGTCGAGATTCTATAAATGGTTGAGGACTCTGGCCCTGTACTCGTTGGAGTTTAGAAGGATGAGGGGGGATCTTATTGAAACTTACAGGACACTGCGAGCCCTGGATAGAGTGGACGTGGAGAGGATGTTTCCACTTGTAGGAAAAACTAGAACCAGAGGACACCATCCCAGACAAAAGGGACGATCCTTTAAAACCGGAATTTCTTCAGGAATCTGTGTAACTCTTTGCCGCAGACGACTGTTGAGGTCAAATCACTGAGTGTCTTGAAGACAGAGATAGATAGGTTCTTGATTAATAAGGGGTTCAGGGGTTATGGAGAGAAGGCAGGAGAAGGGGGATGACAAAAATATCAGCCATGATTGAATGGCGGAGCAGACTCCACGGGCCGAGTAGCTAATTCTGCTTCTATGTCTTATGTCTTATGTGTACACCACCATCTAGTGGCCGGTGACAAGTACTACACTGATATGAACATCCTGTCCCAAGTTCCATCTGGAATGGTGTAAACATGAAACGTTATTCCCATCAGCCGTAACCGCAGCAGTGAGGACTCGCCTCAACCATTTTCCTTCAATGCCGGGATTTTTGTCATCCTCTCCAACCGTGACATTGTCTGTGTCTTGTATGTGTCTGGCTGGAGGCTTGGGCGGCGATTGTGACTAGGTAGATGCATAGACCATTGTCCTGTTAATTCTTTATATTGTCATATTCTCATCTTTTTATTAATAAACATTTGGTTAATATTTTTCCAATAAACTTGGTGCCTGCAACTCATGGGAGCAGCAAATGTTTTCGGAAGACACCCATTAATGGTTACTTCACGTATGGTGGGACTGGGTGCTCTGTGTGGTTGAAATTGACTGCACACTCGTCCACGGTGTCACAAGGTACAGGAAATGTAGTTTTCATATCTTGGGCCTGACCCGTTAATCTCCGCGCTTGCGCGATGCTCTGCCTCCGCTGGGGAGAATTACCGATGGCGAGTTTTACTTGAGCATTTACAAATTTGCAAACAGGCACTGTGACCAATGACGGAGAGAGCGTGGGTAGGGCATGCAGAGGCGTGACCGTGGCCTGCCGGACCTGCCACTGGCCTGGCTGGATGGGGGTAGGGGAGGCGTAATCCCAGCCAGAGGGTGGTGGTGCATCGCGGGTTGCTGGGAGGTGACCACGGGATTGGCCGTGGGATAGGGGTGCACCTCCAAAGGGCAGGGATGTCAAGGCACGAGACGTCAATGGTGCTGATCCCACTGTGTCCTCCGTGCCCAATGATTGTTCAGAGTGACAGCAGCAGTATAGGTGCCGCATCCCTCCCGACCACACCTCAGCGTGCCCACCCCACAGCTCAATAATTTCCTCCCTTCCCCATCCGACCGGAACACGCCGGCGAGGCAGGAAGCGGTCCACCCAAGGGTGGCGCTTACATTAGCCAATACAGGGGGGCCATGGAGCGTACCACTGGCATTGGAAATTCCAGCAAACGGGGCCCCTGGCAACCGGGAAGGGCGCCAGAGCTGGAGGCTCTAACTCAGCTGGGCACCGGCAGGGCACGAGGTGCAAAGGGCAGGGTACTTTCTGCATGGCCGTGGGTGGACATGGGGGAAGGTGGAGGTAGTAGCCCGGTGGACCATTGAGGTTGCGGAGTTGGGGATGGTGCGGGGGGGGGGGGGGGGCGCGGTTGTGACTTGGCGGAGTTGTATTTGAGGAGAAATCTGGGTGGGACTCTGGTGCTATGAGTGCTGGCTTATCCGGGGTCCTCGGCCTATGCCCATCCGCAACATTCGACCCCCCCCCCTCCCCGCTCCTACTGCCACCTTCTATAGGAACCCGTATCAGCCCATCCCGCACACCCGTCTGGCAGGGCATCGAGGCAGGCTAAAATGTTATGAACATGCCTTTATTGTACAACTATTAATACACACACACAACAAAAATACATTTACAGGTTTGTGCCCTAGACCCTATCGGTGCTGCACCGAATCCAACTGAGCTGTTGTTTTAAATTCTTGCCGTACAGGCCCTAACCTGGTGGATCCAAGATGGTACATCAGCGATGGAGGCAGCCTGCTGCGAATCTCGCCCTGTGATCTTGGTCCTCTTGACCACCGCATTCTGGGACGACCACGACTGGATGTAGCCTGGCGTCTCAGGTGGCATGGTGCTGCGCTCTTCTACCCACTGACCCATCTGATGCGGCAGGGACAGGAGGGGTGTGCGAGGTGCTACGGTGTCCGACTCGTCCACTGCAGGAGTCACCGGCAATGGTCCCATAACCCCTCCTCCCTCGGCTTGCATGATGATGCTAGGCTGCTCACTGGGATGGAGATTTGAGTAGAGATAATCACTGAGCCTCCCCCGCTACCTGGCGCTGCCAGCCGTCAGGTTCCGCTCACGTCCTGACCATGGTCGTGGGGCACAGGGGCTGGACCACATCCCTCAGGGCTGCTCCACATCATGCTGCAACTGCGCCACTGCCTTCTGGGTCTGTGCGAAACCAGCCAGTGGCTGCCCGATATCCATTTGGCTGTGCGGAATTGGCCAATATCTGGATAATGCTGCCAACAGTCTCAGCCATGGCCTACTTTGATTGCCCAGGAGCGCACCTAGAATTTGACGATGGCCCTGGTATGTAGCTGCCTGTGGTAGGGCAGTTCTGGCCTGAGCCTTGGCCATCACCCGCATAGAATGACAGAGGCTTGGATCATCTTGACCCATAGCCGAAACGTTCGCTTAAAAGGCCTCCACCACAGATGCCATGCATGCGCTGTAGACCTGGGTGACACACATGGTCGACACTACCTGCTGTTCTTGCAGATGGTTGGACTTCTCCAACGTAATCTGCCAGTACTGCAGGTGATCACCTGATGCAATCTCGGTCTCTGTAACTGCATCGCTACTGTGGATGGGACCGCCCTTTCCACAAGCCCAAAACCAAGAGGATGGCAGCTAGTCCCTGGGGTCGGGCCGCCCTCCAACCATTCGTCCCCTCAGGGTTACTACCTCCACCTACTACAACGCTACACTTGTGTAGTTCACGGCAGATAGTGGCAGGGAGACTCTTGACTAACATGTCCAACTGAGGTGAGTGTCTCTGGAATGGTGGAGGGTGTTGGGGACAGCTGTGACGACACGTCAGTGTCGTCCCCGGACTGGTGTTTTGGAGTGTCAGAGCTGCGGTTTGAGGGCTCCCATTACCGTCCACGTCCTCTTCCTCGCTGCTATCCAATTGGGGTTGTGGTTGTCGCCGGCGGACCGCAGAGGGGCCCATCTCATCACCAGCAGTTCCTGCAAGATACAAGACACGGCGCATGATTGGATAATGTCTTTGGGAGGCGGGTCGTGATGGAGAGGGGGTTTGTGGGGTGTTGTTGATGGAGGGGGAGTGGTGTGAGGCTGGTGTGGGTGTGGTGGTGCAGAGATTTGTGGGGTGGTTGACTAGATTGCGGAAGTTGTTGTTGAAAACTCACTACTATTCGTAGATGTCCCCCTATACCAAAAAGGGTCGACAGTCTAAATGGTGAACAGGAATTCTCACTCCCTGGCTTCGATGGTGCTATTTAGGTCAAACTATATTTTCAGGTTATCCCCCGGTATAACCCATACCTTCACCGAAGATTTCATCTACTTACCACTGAGTAGCATCGATTCTAGGTCCCGCATTGCTGAGTAAGTAATGTAGACTTTGGAATAACCACTATTTCAGGTTAAATTAAGTTATTTTATGATTATATTTTTTCTTTTAAAAGCTGAAATTACTGTCTTTACAGAAAAGTAAAACTATCTTACTTCTCGAACCTTCTGGTTGGTTGAAGGGACCTTCAGGCCCAACTTGACAATCAATCTTCTTTTTAAAAACGGGCCTTCTTTAGAGGTATTCGCTGGTGAGCTCAGTTGCTGTGTCCTATCTTTCCCATGTACCGAGCTGTGAGAGCTGGCTCTGCTGGCTGTCTCTGAGCTGACTCTGCCTACTCTTTAAATTCTAGTCTTCCTTAGATATATTAGCTTTTTAGCTCGGCTGCGTTGCCCTGTCCCTGTCCCATGGCCGAGTTGACTGTAATCTGACTCTGAGTTGCTTGTTCCTTCTCTGCTTCTCTCTGAGTTCTGGTAGTTCCTGCTCTGGTCTCTGGGTTTATATTCTCTTTCTAACAGTTATTAAGTTCTTCTGACTTTATTGTAAAGTAACTCTTCCTTCACTTTGATTGTAAAAAGTATCTTCGATCTAAACATTCTAATACAACTAAGCATTCATTGTGACATGATCTCATCTCATAGATCTGATAACATTGTGGCCTTTGTGATGTTCAAAGTTCCTTTGTGATGTTAAAAAATGCTTTGGTTTCAAGAGGTGTTAATTTTGGTTTGGTTCCTGCCATTTCTGTAGTTTTATTTACCAATTGTGTCCTCAGCTCATTATTTTGACTTTGATTTCGGCTTTGAATTATGTTTCTCGTAGACTGATAATCTCCAGTTTTCTTTAATTTACCTGGTATTAGCAAAATTTCACACCTAGAACTGTCACCAAATTCAACTGAACCTCATCGTTTCCTTTCCAGCTGCTTACTAAGATAATTAGTTTCAATGAAGGTGTGAACCATTGTTCTGAGCTTCATACAAAAATCATATTTGTGTTGTTTGCTAAGCCTGTTTGACGAAGGCTATCTGCATTTTACAATCCCCTCCTGGCAGCTGCTGTTAACCCTTTGTGGGATCTTTCCCTGTATCCTCTCATGTTTCTCTCAGACCAGATATTGCCAGACTTCCATGTTTCAAATGACACACCTTTCCATATTTTCAATAACAAGGTGGAGTGGGATGCGGGCTGGTGGGGTGCGTATGGGGGTTGGGCGGGGTGATGGTGGTTGAGCGGTGAGTGTGGGGGTGCGGACGGTGTTGGTTAAGGGTACGTGTGTGGGTGGTGGTGAATTGGTAGTGGTAGATACGAGGCTGCTGGTGGTGGAGGGCATGGCGACTCGGGTGCCATGGCGAACAGCAAGCCCGATTCCGACCTGTGCTTCAGTGGTTGCCCACTCTCCGGGCCCATCAACCATGTCCAGTGCCCGCTGCTCTGCTGCAATGCGGAGCCACATGTCGGCAGTTTCCCCCGTTCTTTTCTCTCTCCCAGAGTTTGTGGGGTGTTCTCCTGAGAGGGGGACGGGACGGGACGGGGGGGGGGTACAGAAAACGTAGTGTAAGACTGTCAGATGCAGACAGCACAGGGGGTGTGTAGCTGATGGACTTCGTGGCGAGGGCAAGCGGTCATCACGGCCGATATGAGTGCTGGAAGGCGGTGCAGAGTGGGGGTTCGGTCGCCCTCTTGGTGTGGGGCAGAAGGGTTGGGTTATGGGTGTGCGGGTCATGGTTAATCCCAGGGGCACACTGCTGCCTACTCACCCTGACCGCCTCGAAGATGGCGACAGATTCTTCCTGCCCTGCTGGCCGGTCCTGGCGGTCTCACGGCACTCACGATCTCTGCTACTTGCGCCCAAGTCCGGTGAGCGGCGGTCCTTGACAACCTCCTTCCTACCCCAGGGTTTAGGGCATCTGCCCCTCCTCCACAGTGTCCAGCAGGATTTCGAGCTCAGCATCCGTGAATCACGGTGCCGCTCTCCGTGCTCCCATCTTGTTAGCCGGGATAAGTGTGCGTATGGAGCCGGGTGCTTATATGCGGCTGCAGCGTGTCAGCCTGTTCCGTGTCAATCCAGACCACGGCAAATGTGACAACGTTTTCCATTGGAATCGATCATGTTCCACGTGGCGTCGATGGTAGCGCATTAACTGTGGGGGAACGGCGCCATTTGTGCTGTGACAGAAGTCCATTGATTCAGTCCCGGAGTCAAAACATCCTGTGTGAAAGGGAGAGTCCGCCCTCACGTCGAGGTTTATTCTGAACCTGAGGTGAGGCAGGGGTGATGATGACAAGTGGGCAGGATTGGTAATGTAGAGAACATCAGTGTCAAAGAAAGTGTAGCCTCCGATATCAACCAGAGATCGGAGTGGAGCCACTGGACAGGGAATGACATTAGTGACTGCAACGCACGAACATGGATTCAATCTTAGCAAGATACAAATGACAAGATCAATAATACCTTAACTTAGTTTGTACAATAAATTACTTGGCAACAAGACTCACCAGAAACACCAAAAACAGCCAGGAGGGGGTAGTAACCCGCTTCAATAATGAGAAGGACGCCTTCGATCCGCTGCGGTAAAGGTAAACCATATCCAGAAATGTAGTCAAGGCCCCAGGATAAACTCCTGTCCATTGTTGTAACGTTCAGATCGCTTGTTCCCCGATTCTGATCCATCGCTGTAACGTTCCGATCGATTTTTCTTAGGTTCTTATCCATTGTTGTAACATTCCGATCGATTATTCTCAGATTCTTTCCCATTGTTTTAATGTTCCGATCGATTGTTCTGAGATTCTGCTCCCTCCTCTCGGTCTCTCTGGAGCCGCTGATCTCTGGCAGTGTTGGAGTTGATGCTCCCGTTGACGGTTTGGGATAACACATTGAAAGAAATCGCTTATTAATAACAGAGAGAAACCCCCCAGTGACAGATTTAGAATCCATGGAGGCTGACATTAATTACAGTCACTGAACAAACAGGGTCAGTTAACCCCTTTAGATCCAACACCTTTTCTTTAACAATGATGTAGAAGCGTAACCTAATCTAGATTTGCTGCGTAGAGTGGATGGAATGGAGGAAATAGTTCAAACACTGACCGTAATATTCAATCCTCCTTTAATATAAAAGTGGTTCCTACCACCCTGCTTCAAACCGACTGGCTCAGAGAGCTGTCCAAACATTCAAAGCTTCCAAGAAGAAACAGTCATCATCCTCTCGAGGAAACCGGACTTCCCGATTCCTTATCGCCTATACAACAACACCTCATGTCACCACAGGTGTCACATATGCCGTGTTGCTAACGGGCAGGGTATTAGCACAAGGTTGGATCTGTTATTTCCGAATTTGGTGGGGAGGACGGATGCATTACAGATCGTCATCACTGTCTGGATAGGAAGGATTTTCCTGAATCTCCCAGAAGCTCATGCGCCTCACATTGTTCCTGCGTGCACTCGTGACTGACCTTTCAAATAAGGGATCAGCTGCTCCCGATCCAATCTGTCCATGCCCTCATAATGTTGTCCACCTCCATCAGTCTTTTTCGCTCCAATGAAAACAACCCAAGCCTATCCAAACTCTCTCTTCATAACTTATATGTTCCAACCCAGGCAAAATCCCGCTGAATCGCATCTGCACCCTCTCCAGTACAAACACATCCTTCCTGTAATGTGACGACCATAACTGCACACAGTACTCCAGCGACGGCCTCACCAAAATTCTATACAACACCAAATGATCTCACTGCTTTTTAAATCTATGTATCAATTGTTAACGTGAGTGTTGCATATTCTTTTTTCGCCACCCTATTAACTTGCCCTCCCATCTTCAGAGATCTATGGACAAAAATGTGAAACGCCACTCGACACTGGCTTCCAGTCAATAATGCAGCCGTCTCGCAACTCCCTGTGTCCCCTATAACCTAAGACATTTTTGAATTAACCTTATCAAATTACCCGATAGTCCACATGCATTTCTTTCTTTAGAAGTCTATCATGTAGGATCTTGTCAAAGGCTTTGTTGAAATCTGTGTAATCTACATCAACTGCACTACGTGGCACGGTGAGGTAGTGGTTAGCACTGCTGCCTCACAGTGACGAGGACTCGGTGTCGATCCCGGCTCCGATCACTGTCCGTGTGGAGTTTGCACATTCACCCCATCTCACCCCCCACAACTCAAAAGTTGTGCAGGGTAGGTAGATCAGTCATGCTAAATTGCCCCTGAATTGGGAAAATAAGAATGGGATATTCTTAATTAAATGCAAATCGGCAAATCTGGTCACATGCTCAAACAATTCAATCACTTTTTTAGGCATGAATTCCCTCTGACAGCGCCATGTTGACTATCCCGTATCAAACCTTGACTCTCTGGGCAGAGATAGATTCTCAGCTTCACAAATATATCCATACGTTTTCCTCGCACTGACCTGAGACTCAATGGCCTGTAGTTCCCTGGCTAATCTCTGCAATCCTTCTTCTTGAATAGTGGGACCCCATTAGCTGTGCTCCAGTCCATAGCACCTCGCCCGTGGCCTAAGAGCAAAATGCGGTTCTGAGCCCCTGCAATCTCATCCTCCTTCGTCTCTTACTTAAGACTGAGACACAATTCCAGCAGACCTGGAGATTTGTCCACTTTTAAGTCTGCTAACACCTCCAACGCCTTGTCCCTCTCTATGCCAGTTTGCGGAAGGATATCAAACTCTGTCTCCGTGAGTTCCATTCCTACCTCCTCATTCTTTTGGGTGAAGCTAGATATGAAGTATACATTCAACACTCTACCAATGACCTCTGACTCCACCCATAGATTCTCCCGTTGGTCTCTTCTGGGCGCTAATTAAGTTGTTATTGAAATCAGTCAATGGAGAACGTAAATGGAGAGCGAGTGCCACGTTCTTGAAAGCGGATTTAATTTGTCAGATTCGAATCTGGGGTTGTGGAGCACGGCAGCCTTTGCCTCACTCCTCACTAGCTGTAAACAGTTATTGAACTTATTAAGTCTCTTCCTCAATAAGCTACTGAGTGATCGCCAGTCATTCGAGGTACTACAACAGCAGACTGAACAGTTATTGACACAATGGAACTAGATAAATACTGAGAGGGGATTTGTTATCAATGGAATGCACTGTCTACAGACATGATGCGAGCAGATTGAACAGTACGTTTCACAATGGATCGGATGAATACTGACAACGGAGTGTTATAATCTGGAATACACTGTCTGATTCAATAATACGTTTCGCAATGAAATTGGGTAAATACTGAAAGGGGGTTGTTATAATCTCGAACACGCAGTCTGAAGACACAATGGGGGCAGGTTCAATGGTAAGTTTCACAATGGAACCGGATAAATACTGGGTGCGATAATCTGCAATCCACTGTCTAAAGATACGATGGTGGCAGATTCAATAGTGAGTTTAACAATGGAATTGAGTAAATACTGACGGGACTTTGTTATAATCAGGAACATTTCGAAACATTGTAGCAGAGAATATCGAAGTGTTTAAGAAGGGTAGCAAGGATAATCGAGGGAACTACAGACCTGTGAGTCTTCCATCAGTTGTATGGAAAGTACTGGAGAGAATTCTTCGAGACAGGTTCTTCTCCCATTTGGAAGCAAGTGGACGTATTAGCGAGAGGGAGCACGGTTTTGTGAAGGGGAGGTCTTGTCTCACGAACTTGATAGAGTGTTTCGAGGAGGCCACAAAGATGATTGATGCAGGTCGGGCAGTGGATGTTGTCTATGTGGACTTCAGTAAGGCATTTGACAAGGTCCCTCGTGGCAGACTGGTACAGAAGGTGAAGTCACATGGGATCAGAGGTGAGCTGGCAAGGTGGATACAGAACTGGCTAGGTCATAGAAGGCTGAGAGTAGCAATGGAAGGATGCTTTTGTAATTGGAGGGCTGTGACTAGTGGTGTTACGCAGGTATCAGTGCTGGGGCATTTGCTGTTCGTAGTATATACAAATGATTTGGAGGAAAATGTAACTGGTCTGATTAGTAAGTTAGCAGATTCCACAAAGGTTGGTGGAATTGCGGATAGCGATGAGGACTGTCAGAGGATACAGCAGGATTTAGATCGTTTGGAGACTTCGTCGGAGAGATGGCAGATGGAATTTAATACGGACAAATGTAATGTTATGCATTTTGGAATGTCTAATACAGGTAGGGAACAGTGAATGGTGGAACCCTCAACAGTATTGACAGTCAGAGTGATCTGGGTGTACAGGTCCACAGGTCACTGAATGGGGCAACACAGGTGGAGAAGGTAGTCAAGAAGGCATACGGCATGCTTGCCTTCATTGGCAGGGGCGTTGAGTGTAAAAATTGGCAAGTCATGTTACTGCTATGTAGAACCTCAATTGGGCCACACTTGGAGTATAGTGTTCAATTCTGGTCGCCACACTACCAGAAGGATATGGAGGCTTTAGGGAGAGTGCAGAAGAGATTTTCCAGGATGTTGCCTGGTATGGAGGGCATTAGCTATGAGGAGCGGTTGAATAAACTCGGTTTGTTCTCCCTGGAACGACGGGGGTTGAGGGGTGACCTGATAGAGGTCTACACAATTATGAGGGCCATTACAGGGTGGATAGACAGAGACGTTTTCCCAGGGTAGAGGGATCAATTACTATCGGGCATAAGTTTAAGGTGCGAGGGGCAAGTTTTAGTGGAGATGTACGAGGCAATTTTTTACACAGAGGGTAGTGGGTGCCTGGAACTCGCTGCCGGAGGGGGTGATGGAAGCAGGGATGGTAGTGACATTTAAGGGGCATCGAGACAAATACATGAATATGATGGGAATAGAGGGATACGGACCCCGGAAGTGTAGCAGATTTTAGTTTCGACAGGCAGTATTGTCGCCGCAGACTTGTCGGACCAAAGGGCCTGTTCCTGTGCTGTACTTTCCTTTGTTCGTGTTCTTTGTTCTAGAAGCAGGAGGAGAACATTATGCCTTCGAGTCTGCTGCTCCACTTGTTATGATCATGGCTGAGTATCCAACTCATTAACCGGACCCCCTCCCCTACCGCTCCCCCTGCCATCATGTCAGCCCTTTCACCCAACTTTATATTTTACACCGTTTTCAAAGCATAAATGTTTTGGCCTCAACTCCCCTCGGTGAGAATGAATTCCACAGACCAACCATTTTTTGGATGAAGAAATGGGCGCCACGGTCGCACAGTAGTTAGCACAGTTGATTCGCTGATCCAGGATCCCAGGTTCGATTCCCACCTTGGGGCACTGCCTCCGCAGAGTCTGCACGTTCTCCCCATGTCTGCGTGGGTTTCCTCCGAGTGTTCCGGTTTCCTCCCACAGCCCAAATGTGTGCAGGTTAGGTGGATTCGTCATGCTAAATTGCCCTTAGTGTCGAAAAGGGGTGGGATTATTGCGTTACGGGGATAGGGTGGAGGTGTGGGTTTGGTGGCGGTGTAGGCTGAGGGAGGGTTCTCTTTCCATGGGCCGGTGCAGACTCGATGGGCCGAATGGCCTTCTTTTACACTGTAGATTCTATGAATTGTCTCCTCATCTCTGTCCTAAACGGTTTCGGCGCGTACTCAGACTGTGACCCTGGTTCTGGTGTCCCATGCAATCGCAAAGCCCCTCCCACATCTAACCTGGCCAGTCCTGTTTGAATTTTATAGATTTCAATGAGATTCCCCCCTCATTCTTCGGAATTCCAGTGGATGTAATCCTAACCGATACAATGTATCCTCATACATCAGTCGCGTGATCCCAGGCATCAGTCTGGTAACACTTCGCTGCACTCGCTCCACAGCAAGAATTTCCTTCCTCTGATAAAACTGCACACCATATTCCAGATGTGGCCTCGCCAGGTCCTGTACAATTGCAGCAAGGCATCCCTGCTCATTTACTCGAATCCTCGCGCTATAAATGCCATCTGCCTTGTTTAACACTTGCTGCACGTGCATACTTGCCTTCAGTGACTGGTGTACGAGAATACCCAGGTCTCTTTGCACATTGTTTCATAATTGGTTCTAATACTGTCTCTAATTTCCCTTGGAAGCAATGGTTTGGTTACCTTTCACGTGTTAATTTTGTGTCTGACAGTGATACACAATCGTTGCAGTTGCCCTTGCGCTCCTTGAAAGTCTAGCATTGCCGAACCACAATCATCCCTTTAAGTAACGTTCCCCAATCGATCATAGCCAACTTGCGCCTCACATTGCCGTAGTTTCCTTCATTAAGTTGCAGGGCCATAGTCTCAAAACCAAGGGAGCTTAAACCTTCCCCAACCACTCCAGTAAATACTACACCGAGGATATCAATCCTGCTCCTGCCCACGTGTAACGCATTCATTTTGTAGTGGTTCAACCTCCTCAGAACCTGTCCTACTGTCCGAAGAATATGAAATCCTCATCCCAGCTCAATCTTTCAGCCATGTGCTCATCTGATATATACGGTTATAACTACTCTGACTAGCAATGGCAATAATCCTGTGATCACTACATTTGAGGTCCGATTTTTGAACTTTCGTCCTAACTCCTTGTACGCTGCTTCCGCCGCCTGGGCAACGTAGGCAGCATAATCAAAGACCCCTCCCACCCGGCTTACTCACTCTTCCAAGTTCTTCCGTTGGGCAAGAGATACAGAAGTCTGAAAACACGCACGAACAGATTCAAAAACAGCTTCTTTCCCGCTGTCACAAGAGTCCTAAACGAGGTGCTGGAATGTGGCGACGAGGGGATTTTCACATTAACTTCATTTGAAGCCTACTTGTGACAATAAGCGATTTTCATTGCACATTGGATCTGTTTAGCACAGAGCTAAATCGCTGGCTTAGAAAGTAGACCAAGGCAGATCAGCAGTACGGTTCAATTCCCATAACAGCCTCCCCGAACAGGCGCCGGAATGTGGCGACTAGGGGCTTTGCACAGTAACTTCATTTGAAGCTTACTTGTGACAATAAGCGATTTTTCATTTTTCATGTATTATGGACTGAGCTGATTAACACTACACTCCTGTCCGCTTCACCTGATGCCGGTGTCTATGTATTTACATTGTGTACCTAGTGTTGCACTATTATGTATATTCTTTATATTTTATTTTATTTTCATGAACGAAACTAGCTGTTTGAGCTGCTCGCAGAAAATACTTTTCACTGTACCTCGGTTCATGTGAAGAGAACAAAATCCAATCCTACAGAACCTCAACCCTTTTTTTTCATCTATGTCTTATGTGCAGCTGTGGACCACGACCACTAGCTGTTCTCTCTCCCCCTGCAGAATTTCCTGCAGCTGACCTGAGGAATCCATTACCCTCGGGATGCGACATACTATGCTGGAATCGTATTTGCGGCCAAAAGAAAATCGCCCATCAATGTCCCTTACAATTGAATCTCCTATAACTATTGCATTTCCATACTTTTTACTCCTCCGCAGTGCAACACAACCGATCGTGGTGCAACGCACTTAGCTGTTGCTGTTTTCCCCTGAGAAGTCATTCCTCTCTAAAGTATCCAAACTGGAATATCAGTTTTCCAGGGTATGGCCAAAGGTAATTCCTGTACTGCCTTCCTAGCCCTCTCGCGCTGCCTGTTGGGCAGCCATTCCCATCCTGCCTTTGGAGCCTGAACCTGCATTGTGGTGATATCTCTGTAGATGCTATCCACGATACTCTCTACACGCAGATGCCCCACCGTATCCCCTACCGATGCTCTGTCTCCGAAACACGGCGTTTCGGGAGTTGTACCTGGAGACAATTCCTGCACACTGTAACGACGCCATGGGCGAGTGTGTGGTCAGTTCGAGTCCCACAGGACCAGGTGTCCCAAAATAAGTCAAATAACGAAAAATTCATATCAGGTTATTCAGATCTTGGCCCTTGCTTTCTGCAATGATTAACACGCACCAGATTTGTAAGTAAAACACAACTGTTTATTTACAACAAGAGAAGAGATAAACATACAGTATAGATTATATAACAACGACCAATAAATCTAATTATTCGCCCCTTTTGTCATAGAAGTTACAGTGCAGAAGGAGGCCATTCGTCCCGTCGAGTCGCCACCGGCTCTTGTAAAGAGCACCCTACCCAAGGTCAACACCTCCACCCTACCCCCATAACCCAGCAACCCCACCCAATACTAAGGGGAATTTTGGACACTAAGGGCAATTTATCATGGCCAATCCGCCTAACCTGCACATCTTTGGACTGTGGGAGGAAACCGGAGCATCCGGTGGAAACCCACGCACACACGGGGAGGATGTGCAGACTCCGCACAGACAGTGACCCAAGCCGGAATTGAACCTGGGACCCTGGAGCTGTGAAGCAATTGTGCTATCCACAATGCTACCGTGCTGCCTTTCTGGTCCATCCTCTACCCAAACACACATATGGCGACGGGTCACAATAATAGGAATTAAAAGGAATGGGTGATGAGTATCTATGTTGCTGAGGTTCTAGTCTTTGTAGTTGGCCACCGTTTTGGAAGGGGAGGTTTCAATCACACCCGTTAGCTTGAATCATCTCGTGTGTGCATTCAATCAGAACTCACAGGATAAATGTTTTCCTCTTGCGAGCCACATTCACATTTATCAACCTGGACATTTACCTGCACCCGTTAAACCCTCAGCATCACTGAGGTGAGATGAAAGTTCTCCACATGAACTTTAAAAAGAAGATTTTGAAATCACTCAGCCTGTCTGCCACTGGCCTGGATGTTCTGCAGTTCTTAATAGGCTGTGGTGCAGAGAAAGAAAAGGCTTTTCTTAAGACTCTGAGAGAGGTCGCAGGGGACCGGTCTGTAAGACCCTGAGAGAGGTCTCAGGAGACAGACCTTTGCCTCCTTTAGCATGTCAGACAGGCTGGCTGAGGAGCGGTTACTTTCAGATGAGAGAGGGTTAAAACCTATGGATTCGCATCTCCCAGTTAAAACAGAAGTAACTTAAAATGGTGCCTGCGTTCCGTGCTCGAATCTTCTGGAATTAACCACGGAAATCAGTATCAAAGGTGGTCATGTCTCTGACTTCTGATGGAGCCGATTGGCTGCCGGCCAAGTCCATCCAGATGAGTCATCAATTGACCATACCAAATTGTATATTGTACCGGGATGTTCTTGGGCTATACCAAATGGACATTGCACTTGGGCTTCCTTGTTCAAAAGGTAAAGGTTGATATCCACCTGAAAGTCGGAGGGCACAGAGATTTACCCCTAAAATTAAACCTTTTGGAAGATATTTAAAACAAATCATACCAGTTACTTCAGGGCAATTCTCCTCTGGTCCTCGTTTTCTTAGAATAAGCCGCTAGACAATTACAAAACACAAAATAAAGACATTATCAATTAAAAGCGATACATACTCCACAGTAAACACCCAATCCGTTACGTCCATTTGTCCAATGTCATTTTTGAATCTTCACGTCACCATTCGAGGCCTAAACCCGGAAGGATCACTCAGATATCTCACTGCAGTCGCTCTCTCTTTTGAACCGCCTCTTGAACTCTCCCCTAGCTGCTGCTCAATGTCCCTCTTGGGGGTCTGATCAAGAATGTAGGAACCCATCGGATCATGGTAATATGGCAAATGATATTGAACATTGGCTTTGCGCCAGGAGTCAGAGCGGGTTCGCCAAAAGTCACTTTTGTGACTTGAAGCCAGCGTCCAGTAGTTTAGTCCGAAAAGTATGGAAACATGGACAATAGGAGAAGGAGGAGCCTGCTTTGCCATTGACTATGATCGTGTCTGATCATTGAAATGAGTAAATTGTTCCCCCTCCCCAACCCAATATCCTTTAATTCCTTTTACCCGAAGTATATCTAACTGCTTCTTGAAAACATACAGCGTTTTAGACTCAACTACTTTGTGTAGTCTTGAGTTCCACTGACAGGGTGCAGATATTTCTCCTCATCTCAGTCCTAGATGGTCCAACCCATATCGTCAGACGGTGACACCTGGCTCAGGACACACCCAGCATCGGGCACTACCTTTCAGCATTTATCCTGTCTACTCCTGACTGACGTTTATAGATTCCCCCCCAATATTCTTCTGAACTCCAATGATTACAATCCTAACAGACTCAATCTCTGCTAATACGTCAGCCCCGTCATCCCAGGAATCAATCTGCCGGGCCCACTTGTGTTGTAAATTCCCCCATACTGAAACCTTATTTTACATGCATTATTCCTTTATTTTCTGTGCCTCTGGCTTCTATAATGTTTGTGTCTGGATCATCGCTGTCCTCTCCGACTTTGAGGTGGACATCAACATTTACCTTTCAAGCAAAGAAGCCCCAGTGCTTCCCTGCACTCCCTCCACAGCAAGTACATCTTTCCTCAGATAAGAAGACGAAAACTGCGCACAAGGTGTGGTATGTTCGAGGCCCTGTATAACTGCAGTAAAACATCCGTGCTGCTTTCGGTGCTGGACCCCTTGCTGCTGTTATGTCCATGAATGATCTAGGCTGGAATGTGGGCGAAAAGCTGAATCTTCGGAGATTAAACAAAACATTGTGGTGGAGTAAATAGCCAGGAGGAATTACTTTGACGGAAGTGCAATGTTGACGGCGTGTCAGATTGACAGATCATTGGAAAACTGAACATAAACCGTAAGAACTGAGCGCAGCACGTGGCACAGTGGTTAGCACTGAGAGTGCGTGCTGAGGTCCTGGTTTCGAATCCCGGCGCTGGGTCACTTTTCGTGTGGAGTTTGCTCATTCTTCCCGTGTCTGCGTTGGTTTCACCCGCACAACCCAGACATGTGCAGGGTAGGGGGATTGGCCACGCTAAATTGTCGTTTAATTGGAAAACAAAAATAATTCTATACTCTAAATTTAAAAAAAAATCCTTGTGTGGTGATTCATTTGGGAGGACTTACTAGGCAATGCAACACGCAATGAACGTCGGGCACGAGAAATTACAGAGGACCAAGGGGACCTTGAGGTGCATGTCTACAGATCCCCGACAACAGCAGATCAATAGATAAGATGGTTGAAAGGGAAGACTAACCTCTATTCGACAAGTTAAATAATGAAAGAGCTGGGAGGTGATCTTGGGGCTGTCGAAAACAATGGCTCTGTCACAGCTGCAGTGCTGTGTGCCGTGCTGGTCGCCATAATAGAGCATAGAGAACATGGACCATTACAGCGCAGTACAGTCCCTTCGTTCCTCGATGTTACGCCGACCTGTGAAACCACTCTAAAGCCCATCTACACTATTCCCTTTTTGTCCATATGTCTATCCAATGACCATTTGAATGTCCTTAGTGTTGGCGAGTCCCTTACTGCTCTCTGAGTAAAGAAACTACCTCTGACATCTGTCTTATATCTATCTCCCCTCAATTTAAAGGTATGTCCCCTCGTGCTAGACATCAACATCCGAGGAAAAATGCTCTCACTGTCCACCCTATCCAATCCTCTGATCATCTTGTATGCCTCAATTAAGTCACCTCTTAACCTTCTTCTCTCTAATGAAAACAGCCTCAAGTCACTCAGCTTTTCCTCAAACAATCTTCCCTCCATTCCAGGCAACATTCTGGTAAATCTCCTCTGCACCCTTTCCAATGCTTCCACATCCTTCCTATAATGCGGCGACCAGAATTGCACGCAATACTCCAAATGCGGCCGCACCAGAGTTTTGTATAGCTGCAACATGACTTCATGGCTCCTAAACTCAATCCCTCTACCAATACAAGCTAACACACCGTACGCCTTCTTAACAACCCCTTCAACCTGGATGGCAACTTTCAGGGATCTATGTACATGGACACCGAGTTCTCTCTGCTCATCCACACTGCTAATCATCTTACCATTAGCCCAGTACTCTGTCTTACCGTTATTCCTTCGAAAATGAATCACCTCACACTTTTCTGCATTAAACTCCATTTGCCACCTCTCAGCCCAGCTCTGAAGCTTATCTATGTCCCTCTGTAACTTGTAACCTGCTTCCGCACTGTCCACAACGCTACCGACTTTAGTGTCATCTGCAAATTTACTCACCCATCCTTCTACGCCCTCCTCCAGGTCATTTATAAAAATGACAAACAGCAGATGCCCCAAAACAGATCCTTGTGGTATAACACGAGTAACTGGACTCCAGTCTGAACATTTCCCATCAACCACCACCCTTTGTCTTCTTCCAGCTAGCCACTTTCTGATCCAAACTGCTAAATCACCCTGAATCCCATGCTTCCGTATTCACTGCAGTAGCCTACCATGGGGAAACTTATTAAATGCCTTACTGAAATCCATATACACCACATCAACTGCTTTACCCTCATCCACCTGTTTGGTTACCTTCTCAAAGAACTCAATAAGGTTTGTGAGGCACGGCCTACCCTTCACAAAACCGTGTTGACTATCTCTAATCAAATTATTCCTTTCCAGATGATTATACATCCTATCTCTTATAAAACTTTCCAAGATTTTTCGCACAACAGAAGTAAGGCTCACTGGTCTATAGTTACCGGATTTTTCTCTACTGCCCTTCTTGAACAAGGGGACAACATTTGCTATCCTCCGGTCTTCAGACTATATTCCTGTAGACAAAGATGACTTAAAGATCAAGGCCAAAGGCTCAGCAATCTTATCCCTAGCTTCCCAGAGAATCCTAGGATAAATCCCATCCGGCCCAGGTGACTCATCTATTTTCACACTTTCCAGAATTACTAACACCTCCTCCTTATGAACCTCAAGCCCTTCTATTCTGGTAGCCTGAATCTCAGTATTCTCCTCGACAACATTGTCGTTTTCCTGTGCGAATACTGACGAAAAATATTCATTTAGCACCTCTCTCATCTCCTCGGACTCCAAGCACAACTTCCCACTACTGTCCTTGACTGGCCCTACTCTTACCCTAGTCATTCTTTTATTCCAGATATATCTGTAGAAAGCTTTAGGGTTATCCTTGATCCAACCTGCCAAAGACTTCCCATGTCCCCTCCTGGCTCTTCTTAGCTCTGCCTTTAGGCCATTCCTAGCTAACTTGTAACACTCGAGCGCCCTAACTGAACCTTCATGCCTCATCTTTACATAAGTCTCCTTCTTCGTCTTGACAAGTGTTTCGACTGCTTTATTAAACCACGGTTCCCTCTTTCGACCACTTCCTCCCTGCCTGACAGGGACATAATTATCAAGAACACGCAGTAGCTGTTCCTTGAACAAGCTCCACATTTCCATTGTGCCCATCCCCTGCAGTTTTCCTCTCCATCCGATGCATCCTAAGTCTTGCCTCATCGTATCATAATTGCCTTTCCCGCAGATATAACTCTTGCCCTGCGGTATATACCTATCCCTTTCCATCACTAAAATAAACGTAATCGAATTGTGGTCGCTATCACCAAAGTGCTCACCTACCTCCAAATCTAACACCTGTCCTGGTTCATTACCGAGTACCAAATCCAATATGGCCTCGCCTCTCGTTGACCTATCTACATACTGTGTCAGGAAACCCTCCTGCACACATTGGACAAAAACGGACCCATCTAATGTACTCGAACTATAGCGTTTCCAGTCAACATTTGGAAAGTTAAACTCCCCATAACAACTACCATGTTGCTTTCGCTCCTATCCAGAATCATCTTTGCAATCATCTCCTCTACATCTCTGGAACTTTTCGGAGGCCTATAGAAAACCCCTAACAGGGTGACCTCTCCTTTCCTGTTTCTAACCTCAGCCCATACTACCTCAGTAGACGAGTCGTCATCAAACGTCCGTGATGCCACCGTAATACTGTCCTTGACTAATAATGCAACCCTCCACCTCTTTTACCACCTTCCCTGAGCTTACTGAAATATATAAATCCCAGCACCTGCAACAATCTTTATATAGGAAAGATGTGGATGCTTTGGATGTGGTACAGCAGAGATTCACCAGGATGCTGCCTGAACTGGAGGGTATGTCTTATGAAGAAAGCGTGAGGGAGCTAGGTTTTTTCTCACTGGTGCGAAGAAGGCAGATAGGTGACTTAATAGAGGTGTACAAGGTGATGAGAGGCATGGATAGAGTGGATAGCCAGAGACTTTTCCCCAGGGTGGAAATGGCTGTCAAGAGGGGGCATAATGTTAAGGTGATTGGAGAAAGGTATAGGGGAGGTGTCAGAGGTAGGTTCTTTACACACAGAGCGGTGGGTGTGTGGAATGCACTGCCAGCAGAGTTGGGGGAATGCCAGAGTCATTAGGGACATTTAAGCGACTCTTAGTGAGTTCTCCCAGTGAGCCAGAGAAGACACAGCCAGAGTGAGACAGAACCAAGAGTGAGTTTGTGAATATGAATCTAGGTGGTAATTGAATCAAATCAGTAATGCGGCTCCTTTTAAATTTCAGGTGTTTAAATTAAGTTAAATTAAGCTAGAATTGTGCAGTGTAGGTTAACAAGGGCTGCCCCACCCACTCACATAACTGGTTGGCAGTTAAGTGTCAGTCACTTAAATCTACCTTGATCTAAAAGAAGGTGGTGGAGGGGAGTCAATTCAGGACAGTTTAAAAAGAGCAACTTGCAAACTCACTCCCAGTGAATTCTCCCAGTGAGCCAGAGAAGACCCAGCCAAAGTGAGACAGAACCATGAGTGAGTTTGGGAATTTGAATCTAGGTGGGAATTCGAAGCTGGGTGGGGAGAACGTGCTTTTTATCCCTCGTAAGTGACTGGTAAGTAGTTTTTCTGTTTTTCTCTTTCTTTTCATTGGTATATTTATTTATTTTTTCCTTCGTTGTTTATTTATTTATTTATTTATTTTTTTTTTGCGGGGGGGGGGGGGGGAATTGTAATTGTTGAAGTTAACCGAAGGTTTAAGACATGGCAGGAGGTCTCACACCCGTGTCATGCACCTCATGTGCGATGTGGGAGCTCAGGGACACTCCCACTGTCCTTGTCTCCTTCACGTGCAAGAGGTGTGTCCAGTTGCAGCTCCCGTTAGACCGCTTGACGGCTCTGGAGCTTCGGATGGACTCACTTTGGAGCATCCGCCATGCTGAGGACGTCGTGGATAGCACGTTTAGCGAGTTGGTCACACCGCAGATGAAACGCACTGAGGGAGATAGAAAATGGGTGACCAAAAGACAGAGCAAGAGTAGGAAGGCAGTGCAGGTGTCCTCTGCGGTCATCTCCCTGCAAAACAGATATACCGCTTTGGATACTGTTGAGGGAGATGGCTCACCAGGGGAAGGCAGCAGCAGCCACGTTCATGGCACCGAGGCTGGCTCTGCTGCGCAGCTGGGCAGGAAGAAGAATGGCAGGGCTATAGTGATAGGGGACTTAATTGTAAGGGGAATAGGCAGGCGGTTCTGCGGACACAATTGAGACTCCAGGATGGTATGTTGCCTCCCTGGTGCAAGGGTCAAGGATGTCTCGGAGCGGCTGCAGGACATTCTCGGGTGGGGGGGGGGGGGGGTGGAGGGTGAACAGCCAGCTGTCGTGGTGCACATAGGCACCAACGATATTGGTAAAAATCGGGACGAGTTCCTACAAGCTTAATTTAGGGGGTTAGGAGTTAAACTAAAAAGTAGGACCTCAAAGGTAGTAATCTCAGGATTGCGACCAGTGCCACGAGCTAGTCACAGTAGGAATGTGAGGATAGAGAGGATGAATGCGTGGCTCGAGAGATGGTGCAAGAGGGAGTGATTCAAATTCCTGGGACATTGGAACCGGTGCTGGGGGAGGTGGGACCAGTACAAACCGGGCGGTCTGCACCTGGGCAGGGCCGGATCCGATGTCCTGGGGGGAGGGGGGGGTCAAGAGCTGTTGGGGAGAGTTTAAACTAATGCGGCAGGGGGATGGGAACCGATGCAGGAAGTTGGAAGGTAGTAAAATAGGGACAGAAGCAAAAGGCAGTATGGGGGAAAGTCTAAGGCAGAGAAGCACAGGCAAAAATCAAAAAGGCCGACAGTACAAGGTACAGTGACTGAGGGGAGCTCAGTGAATAGGACCAGGAATACTAAAATAAATAAAACGGGAAGTGAAAACATTAATAGTAAACGACGCGGCAGATTGTTACATGAAGATATGCGTTCAACGACAAGGAAAATTAAGAGAAAGTTAAGAGGAAATATAACTTAGGAGAGGTTACTGATTGAGGTGTAAAGATTCAGAACAGAGGTAAAAATAGCCAACATAAGATTACTTTACCTGAATGCTCGTAGTATTCGGAATAAGGTAAATGAGTTGATGGCGCAAATCATCGTGAATTACTTTGATTTAGTGGCCATTACTGAAACATGGTTGAAGGTTGGTCACGACTGGGAGTTAAATATCCGAGGGTATCAAACTTTTCGGAAGGAAAAAGTGGATGGTAAGGGAGGTGGTGTAGGTCTGTTATTTAAGGATGACATCGGGGCAACAGTAAGGGATGACATCGGTGCTATGGACGATAAGGTTGAATCCATTTGGGTGGAAATCAGGAATAGTAAGGCGAAAAAGTCACTGATAGGAGTAATCTATAGGCCACCAAATAGTAACATTATGCTGGGGCAGGCAATAAACAAAGAAATAACTGATGCATGTAGAAATGGTACAGCAGCTATCATGGGGGATTTTAATCTACATGTCGATTGGTTTAACCAGGTCGGTCAAGACAGCCTTGAGGAGGAGTTTATAGAATGTATCCGCGATAGTTTCCTAGAACAGTATGTAATGGAACCTACGAGGGAACAAGCGGTCCTAGATCTGGTCCTGTGTAATACGACAGGATTGATTCAGGATTTCATAGTTAGGGATCCTCTCGGAAGGAGCGATCGCAATACGGTGGAATTTAAAATACAGATGGAGGGCGAGAAGGTAAAATCAAGCACTAGTGTTTTGTGCTTAAACAAAGGAGATTACAATGGGATGAGAGAAGAACTAGCTAAGGTAGACTGAGAGCAAAGTCTTTATGGTGAAACAGTTGAAGAACAGTGGAGAACCTTCCAAGTGATTTTTCACAGTGTTCAGCAAAGATTTATACCAACAAAAAGGAAGGACGGTAAAAAGAGGGAAAATCGACCGTGGATATCAAAGGAAATAAGGGAGAGTATCAAATTGAAGATAAAAACATACAAAGTAGCAAAGATCAGTGGGAGACTAGAGGACTGGGAAATCCTTTGGGGGCAACAGAAAGCTACTAAAAAAGCTATAAAGAAGAGTAAGATAGATTCTGAGAGTAAATTTGCTCAGAATATAAAAACAGATAATAAAAGTCTCTACAAATATGTAAAACAAAAAACAGTGGCTAAGGTAAATATTGGTCCTTTAGAGGATGAGAAGGGAGATTTAATAATGGGAGATGAGGAAATGGCTGAGGAACTGGACAGGTTATTTGGGTCGGTCTTCACAGTGGAAGACACAAATAACATGCCAGTGACTGATGGAAATGAGGCTATGACAGGTGAGGACCTTGAGAGGATTGTTATCACCAAGGAGGTAGTGATGGGCAAGCTAATCGAGCTAAAGGTAGACAAGTCTCCTGGACCTGATGGAATGCATCCCAGAGTGCTAAAAGAGATGGCTAGGGAAATTGCAAATGCACTCGTGATAATTTACCAAAATTCACTAGACTCTGGGGTGGTCCCGGCGGATTGGAAATTAGCAAACGTGACGCCACTGTTTAAAAAAGGAGGTAGGCAGAAAGCGGGTAATTATAGGCCAGTGAGCTTAACTTCGGTAGTAGGGAAGATGTTGGAATCTATCATCAAGGAAGAAATAGCGAGGCATCTGGATGGAAATTGTCCCATTGGGCAGACGCAGACTGGGTTTATAAAGGGCAGGTCGTGCCTAACTAATTTAGTGGAATTTTTGAGGACATTAACAGTGCGGTAGATAACGGGGAGCCAATGGATGTGTTATATCTGGATTTCCAGATAGCCTTTGACAAGGTGCCACACAAAAGGTTGCTGCATAAGATAAAGATGCATGGCATTACGGGGAAAGTAATAGCATGGATAGAGGATTGGTTAATTAATAGAAAGCAAAGAGTGGGGATTAATGGGTGGTTCTCTAGTTGGCAATCAGTAGCTAGTAGTGTCACTCAGGGATCAGTTTTGGGCGCACAACTGTTCACAATTTTCATAGATGATTTGTAGTTGGGGACCAAGGACAATGTGTCCAAGTTTGCAGACGACACTAAGATAAGTTGTAAAGCAAAAAGTGCAGAGGATACTGGAAGTCTGCAGAGGGATTTGGATAGGCTAAGTGAATGGGCTAAGGTCTGGCAGATTAAATACAGTGATGACAAATGTGACGTTATCCATTTTGCTAGGAATAACAGCAAAAGGGATTATTATTTCAATGATAAATATTAAAATATGCTCCTGTGCAGGGAGACCTGCGTGTGCTAGTGCATGAGTCGCAAACAGTTGGTTTACAGGTGCAACAGGTAATTAAGAACGCAAATGGAATGTTGTCCTTCATTGCTACAGGGATGGAGTTTAAGACTAGGGAGGTTGTGCTGCAATTGTATAATGTATTCGTGAGGGCACACCTGGAGTATTGTGTTCAGTTTTGGTCTCCTTACTTGAGAAAAGACGTACTGTCTCTGGAGGGTGTGCAGAGGAGATTCACTTGGTTATTCCCAGAGCTGAAGTATTTTGAAGTATAAAGGGATTAAGGGTTATGGTGTTCGGGCCGTAAAGTGGAGCTGAGTCCACAAAAGATCAGCCATGATCTCATTGAATGGTGGAGAAGGCTCGAGGGGCCAGGTG
Source organism: Scyliorhinus torazame (assembly GCF_047496885.1). Lineage (NCBI taxonomy): Eukaryota > Metazoa > Chordata > Chondrichthyes > Carcharhiniformes > Scyliorhinidae > Scyliorhinus > Scyliorhinus torazame. Next base: position 66,019,396 of record NC_092726.1, read on the forward strand.
GCCTACTCCTGCCCCTAGTTCTTGTGTTCTTATGTTCTTAGACAGGCACATGGGCAGCAGTAAATTGAAGGGGTGTAGGTTTGGTTGATCTTAGATTAGTATAAATGGTCGGCCCAACGTGGGCTGAAGGGCCTGTATTTTGTTGCTATTCTATATTCTATGCTCTGCATAAGTCTGTCCCGGCATCCTCTTCTAATTCTAAACGTTTTGCCCGTACGCTTAGGGAACCGATTCCTATTCATCCAGAATAGCCTTTTTCATCGAGTCATAATCCTGAGAGTCCTGCATAATCGCCCTGTACCCTCCTTGTCAACTTACTCTGCAGACGGAATGCCGACTTCTCTTTTACCCACTCCATTTGGGTTACTATTTTCTCGAAAGCCCTGAAGCACGTTTCAACTTCTTTCTCATCAAATTGTGGGAGAGCCTGTCCAAACCTAAACCTGTCACACCTATGTTCTGTTCTAGGACTAGGCTCCTCTCTACGTTCTGGCAGCTTCCACTCCTGTCCACTACCGCAACTGGAACGCTCTCTCTCCATCCACTTTTCTCTTTTTTTTGTAATTTTATCTTTCCTTTCTCATTTTCTCTTTCCTGTTCACTTTCTCGTCTTTCATTCTCTCTTGCCTTTCTCTTCATTTGCATTTACATTGGAAATCTGCCTTTCATGCTTTAATTGCAACCGAGTTCTCTCGAGTTCATTTTCCTCACCCACCAAAGTCTCTGATGCTAATCTACCACATTGGCTTCACTATGTTCCTAGAGCTTGCCTGAAAAGTAAATGTGTAGAAATCGATTCAACTGTCTCCGCCTTTGCAGCTTTAGTTAGTACAACCATTGTAATCATTTGCCAACCCGAAAGGTGTGTCCTTGTGAAGCCCCACGAAGTCAACCAGAGTTAGGTTTTTAACTGCAGAAATTGCTCAGCAGCTTCCATTACCAACCTCTCATATTAGTAGGAACCTGCTTTCTCTATACAATGTACTTGTACCCCAAATCCACCGTCAATTGTTTCCAATGCCGGAAGTGTCCCCAATTCATGTTAAGAAACGCTGGGCGGGTGCGCAGTAAGTTCCAACCCCACAGTCCCAACATAAGTGGATTAACGAATAATTTGCCTTTTCTGAGGTCTTGAACCGCTGACTACCCAAAGGTTACAGACACTAGATTTAGAAGTAAAACATCAACAAACTGCTTATTTATAGCAAGAGTAAAAGATGAACATATAAAGGAACAACAGTGTACCCATTCACAAAATCCCGACCCACCCTCTATCCACTCATACACAAGACAGACACATTGTAATGGAGGCGAAGAATTAAATCAACGGGGATTGCAGGGAAATGTGTGAGATGAATCTTCACTGCTGCGGTGGGGCCTGTGTAGCTGGCAGTGTTCTCCCAATGCGACTTTGTGAGGACTTTGTTTATTCAAGAAATTTACTCCCTTGACCACCAGTTGGAACTTTACCCAGAAGGTTTAGATCGCTGCAATTATGACCTCCGATCATGAGATGGAGCCTCCGTCTCCCTGACGTGTTAATGGTGAATGATTTTCCATTCGCTTGATTTCTGTGCAGAAACTGGAGCTGTTTTATAAAGATACTTCTCAGATTGGTTTCTTCCCAGCCATTCAGACAGAGGATTATCGTGTTATAGACCTGGTGCGAAACTGCGAGCACTCCTTCACTCCAGAAGTTTCCTTCACAGTTCTGACTTTTGTCTGTCTTTCGCATAGGAGTGCCTTCGCAGGTCTCACTAACAGCCTTTTAGATCGCCTGGTAAAGAGAGAGAGCAGAGCGGGAGTGCCTTCCAGATCTTCCTCACTGAACAAATTCTCACAGAACTCAGGACAAGATGGAGCTATTCACATGACCCACTTTTTTTCGAGAAGATTCTGAATGGCTCCACCAATCGCAAGGAAAAACAAGGGATGGCTCACAATTCCAGACTCACTGATTGGCTGCTTGCCAAATCTATCAAACTGACATCAGGGCGCTGCCATAGAACATACAAGGGAAATCCTGGCTACTCCATTGAACAGTGGTGTTTCGGTTTGCTGCATGTAGCCAGAAGAGTGTAGATAAAAGGTAGCCAGCAGAGCAGGGATTTTAAAATGGAACACAGAACAGAGAAATGTTTTGCAACAGTATCCTAACAGTCGAGATTGAGTAAGGTCGGATTGTGTTCGCTGGAGTTCAGAGGAATGGGGGCGGGGGGGGGGGGGCATCGCATTATTATTAGAAACTTGTAAAAATTCTAACAGGACTAGATTGGGTAGGTGAAAGAGGATGGTCCCCATGGCACGGGAGACCAGAACCAGAGTTGACAGTCTGGAGATGCGGGAGAGACCGTTTGCGCTGTGGTCGCTGATGATGATGTGAGTGCAGGGGCCTTTGTCCCTTTCGATTCTCTTTATCTGCTTTCCCCGTGTTTCCTTTGGCATCTTCTCCCTCCGTCCAGGACCACCCCCACTTCCCCTACCCTTCACCCTCCCCCGCATGCTCCCCTTACTCTGCCTGCCCCACTTGAAAGACCTCCCCCCCACCCCCCCCCCCCCTTTAACGTATTGATTCATGGTTACGAATAGGTCTTGGGACATGCTGCTGGATATCCGCCACGCGCTATGGAATCCTTCCTCTGTTATCCGAATGATGTATTTGATTTTCTCCAACTTGATAAATTCTGCCTGGTCAGACAACCATTCCACAGCTTTGGGCAGCTCTGCCGATCGTCAGCCGAACAGGAATCTCCATCCAGGCGATCAGGGTGGCAAAGGCTGGGCGACAGCCGCCCCGCTCCCCGTGAAGGACTCTGGCTGTCCTGAGACCTCAGTCTTTTTCTGGTAAAGTGCGCCCTTTGCACCAACTTTAGCTACGTTAGGCTCAGCACTGCGCATGTGGAGGTGAAGTCCGCCCTGTGCAGAGTCCTCCCCCATATTTCCAAGCCCAGTTCCTCTTCGCATTTCTCTTGTGTCGCGTCAAGGGGTGAGAATGCCTCGTCTAGCAGTCGGCCGTACATGTCAACGCAGTTATCATCCCCTCGTGGAACACATGGCCAAACGCCTGCCCAGTAGTGAGTGTCCTGGTATCTGGGAGAACGTCGTTGTCTCCTATTTTAGGAACTTTCCAATTTCTCTGTAGCTTAGCTCATTCCCTTTTGCGGGTTCGGGATTTACGTGAGTTCTCCCAGGGCCTCTACTGTGCAGTCCACGTATAGGTTCCCTACCATTAGTGTCCCTTCGTCCTGTCTCCGCCCTGTGAAGGAGGCGCCCATTGTTACGGGGCTAAACTTATGTTTTTTGCAGATGGGGCCAATGGTTGACATTGCGTTCAGACCGACCCGGGGGGTGTCGCAGTTGGTTAGACGTCCTTAGCATGGACCTATAACTGGGTTTTCTTCAGTATCTGGCTCGTGAATGGCAGTGGGGCGGTGGCCAGTGCTCAGAGGGATGTTTGCGTGCAGCGTCTCTCCTCCATTGTGGCCCATTCCATCCCCGGCTCTTTGATCCAACCCGGTACTATTTCTCTGGTAGCCGTCCAATGCTGGAATTGGAGATTCGGGAGGCCCATGCTCCCCATTCTCTTCCTTACCTGCAGCAATTTCAGCCTGGAACCTCGCGTTCCCCCACCCACCCTAACCACCACACACAAATGCCATGATTTAGTTGTCAAGTTTGGTGAAGAAGGTCTGGAAGATGAAGATTGTAGATTATAGAATTTCCAGTGCAGAAGGAGGCCATTCGGCCCATCGAATCTGCACCGGCTCTTCGAAAGAGCACCCGACTCAAGGTACACACCTCCACCCTATCCCCACAACCCAGTAACCCCACCCAACACAAAGGGCATCGTTGGACACTAAGGGCAATTTATCATGGCCAATCCACCTAACCTGCACATCTTTGGACTGTGGGAGGAAACCGGAGCACCCGGAGGAAACCCACGCAGACACGGGGAGGATGTGCAGACTCCGCACACATAGTGACCCAAGCCGGAATTGAACCTGGGACCCTCGAGCTGTGAAGCAATTGTGCTATCCACAATGGTACCGTGCTGCCCAAATCGGGAGGGATCTGAACAGGAAAAGGAACCTGGGCAGAGTGTTCATTTTGATCGTCTGCAGTCTCCCCGCCAGGGAAAGCGGCAGCGTCCCCGAACTCTTTAGGTCCCTGTTTACCTCCTCCACCATACTCGTCAGGTTCAATTAGTGGATCTATTAGTTATATTCCCTGGATAGAGCCTTTCTGATCTTCCGTGAAACCTCTGGCACGCAACTCTCCAATCGCCACGACAGGGCCTTCACTAGGACTTTGGTGTCAGTGTTTAGAAGTGGGATGTCTCTGTACTACCCGCACTCCTTTTGAGGATCATTGATATCGAGGCCTCAGTGTGCGTGGGTTCCAGGGCTCCCCTTGACAGCCAGCCTGCGAACACCGCCGGCAGTTCAGGCGCACATTTTAAATCAATATCTGCCAGGAATCCGTCTGGACCCGGTATATTCCGCGCCTGCATGGAGGTGATATCCTTCATGACTTCCGCCAGTTATCGTGGTGATTCCAGTTCCTGCTATTTTTCCTCCCGCATGACTGGTATGTCCAGCCCATTAAGGAACCACTTTTCCGTTTACTCGCCCTCGAGGGGCTGGGAGATTTTCACCTCTCATTAGAAAGTAGCAAAAGCCTCGTTAATCTCGGCTTGTATTGCGACTAGCCTGATGTCCCTGTCCTTCTCTTGCCCCATTTACCTAGGGGTTGCCTGCTTTCTCAGCTGGCGAGTCAGCAGTTATTGGCTTTTTCTCCATTCTCGTGGAAGGTCTCCGTGTCTGGAGGAGCTTGTTCACTGCTTTCCCAGTACAGAGCAGGTCAAATTCCATTTATAATTACTTCCACTCCGCCAATAGTACCATGGTCGGACTGGGGAGCAATCCCCGATCCACCTCCAGTTTGGACTCGACCTGCTGTTGCCTAGCCCCCTTCTCCTTCCTGACTCTGGGAGCGCATGCTGTTATTCCACCCCCCCCCCCTTATTACAACCTTCAGTGAAGGTGAGACCTCCTCATTCTGCTTGCACTTTACATACACGTTGATGGCTTGTGACATTTTCCCGTCTGTCGTTAATAATGTGTTTTTAGGCGGCTAGTCTGTGGTGGTACTGACATGGTCGTAGAAAAAATATTGTAAGTCGAGGCGACTATTCCTTCAATCAAGCATTGGAGCTTTGTACCTTCAGACAGAGACGCTTCAGTCCCCCAGTCATTCGGAAAGTCCAAACGGGGGAAATTGAATTTGAAAGCGTGCAAAAAGCAGCGAGATGCACCAAAATCACCGGTAAGTCGCTGGGGGCTGTGGCATCGGAGATGTTGACGTAGAAACCATGTAGACCAGGAGCAAAGGAGACTGCAGAGCTATTAGGATATGTGGTCTGCATGCCAGGGACTATGAAAAATGCTATCATTGTAGGGAGATCACACCAAGGAGAGATGTAAATTCAGGGAATCTACGTGTTATGCCTACAACAGGACTGGGAATATTAAAAGGAAATGCAAAACACGACAAAGCCAATGGGTGGGGGGAGTTGTAAAAACAGAAACTCCCAGTCCAGTACACAGTGCTGACAATAAGTGTGAAAATCAGCGTTGTAATTTAAGCAATGTGAAAATGAACGAACACCCCATTTACGGTTGTGGAGATAGGAAATGGTCAGCGACATAGAACGGACCTGAACACGAGTGCCACCGCTACAGTTGTCGGTGAACAAGGGTATCATAACCTGCAAGGTAGGTTGCATGCCCAGAAAGTAGTGTGTGGAGCCTTTTTTAAATCCTTGTATGATCCGTGTCCTTTTTAATTCCCCTCTTGGTGGCTGCTTTGAAACTACATAATGTTGAACCCCGTCTGTCCTGCTGCTAGCTGTTTATGAACTCGCCCAGGCATACCCTCGAACCAGTGTGCTATGTTTCAGGGTCCTGTGATGTCATTTGGTCATTTTGATCGACTTGGCTAGCAGCTTTGAAAATCCGGGTCTTTTATGAACTCTCAATTCTGATAGGTGTGAGCTGTTACAGAAAGAAAGAAAGGCTGGCTCTTAGGATTTAGTTTCGTTTTGGGGCATAACTGAAGAAGGCTTTGCATCCTCTGAAGGGGGTGGATCTCTTTCAAATTCTATCTTGCAGGCTCTGCGTTACCCTCAGCCGAGGTCGTAGGCATTCGCTGCAAGACTGTTATCCACGTTTGTTTCCGATTTGATCAAGGAGATGGAGAGGAGAAGCTCTGATCTCTCTGAAGCGTCTCTGTCTGAAGGTACAAAGTAAATAACTTTCTCTCTCTACAATCATATTGAGTAAAGGAAGTTCAGTCCAGCAGCAGCTGTAGGCAAGACCAGTGGTTTAAAAAACACTATTTTACTGTCATGTGTTCAATGCCCGATCTTACGTCAGAGAGGTTGATGGTCAACCTGGTTGAGGCCTGTCCAGGGTAAAGTGACTCTCCAGAGGAATTCCAGAAGCCAAATTGAAGCTAGATACTGGAAAATGGAAACCAACCGATGATTTTTAAGGCCTTGCATTCCGAGATCATCACCTACACATACTGCTGCCTCAGCAGCGAAATTCTCATCTCTCGTCCTGCTTAATCGCCATTGTTTTAATCCTTTCCGTAACCCTTTGAGTGCCTGGCTTGTGTAAGTCTGGGTGGAGGGTGGGAAGGGGTTCGGGGAATAATTAGATTGATTGGCAGACTATTGTTCTATTCTTACCATTACATGTTTATCGCTTCTCTTGCTATAAACAAACGTTTTTTTTATAATTCATTGGAGCAGTGGAGGGTCCAAGATCTCACCAAAATGTACAAATTATTGGTGAATTCACTTACGTTGGGACTCCGTGGCCTGTGGAGTTGGAAATGGCCATTCACTCACCCAACTAGCCACGTATACAGGGGGAGCTTGAGGAGTCAAAGGAACAACTACAATACCTAGAAGTTCCTGGCACCGATCAACTTCCCATAATAGATATTGTGGAGCCAAGGGCCAATTATAATAGGGAAAGAGTGGCGTAGTGATATAGTATGGGCCGAGCGTAATTATCTGAGAACGCAAGTTCGAATCCCAGGAACATTTGAAATCAAAAAGAAAACTAGAATTAAAAGATTAAAGCGAACAATGAAACCATTGTTGATTGTCATAAAACACCATATGGTTCACTAATGTCCTATAACGATGGAAATCTCCCATCCTTTCCAAGTCTGGCCTTCATGTGACTACAGACCCACAGCAATGTGCTTGACTCTAAATACCCTCCGGGATGAACAATAAATGATGGCCCAGCCAGCAACGCCTATGTCTCATCAACAAATTTTCGAAAATGCATTTGCTTGGCTAAATTTATTAAATTGTCTGGAGTTCTTTCAAATTAGTGATGGACACCTTCATTACATCCTGAAGGAATATGAGACGCTTTTCCAAGATGAATTAGGGAATTAGGATAGAGGTCCTTAAAGCAAACACATATGTTGATCCAGAGACCACAACCAAGTTTCATGGAGCTCGACACCTGCCCTGTGCCTTCAACGCAAAGAATGAAGCTGAGCTCAAGCGACTCGGAGAGTAAGGGGTCGTTAAATCAGTACAGCTTTAAGAGTGGGTGGTCCCAATTGTGTCAGTGGTGAAGACAGATGGATCATCAGAATATGTGGGGACGACAAGCTAATAGCGAATCAGGTAGTACAATTGGAAAAGTACCAACATCAAGAACTGATCAATGGGCAGCACGGTGGCACAGTGGTTAGCACTGATATCTCACAGCGGCAGTGACATGGGTTAGATTCCGGCCTTGGTTTACTGTCGATTTGGAGTTAGCACATTTTCCACGTGTCTGCCTGGGTTGCCTCTGGGTGCTCAGGTTTCCTCCCACAAGCAAATATGTGCAGGTTAGGTGGATTGTCCATGCTAAATTGCCCATGTGTCCAAAGACTTAGTTGGTGTTTTCGTGTTAGAGGGATAGGGTGGAGCGTGAACCTCGCTGTGATGTTCATCCGCAGGATCGTTTCAGGCTTGATGGGCCGACTTGCCTCCTTCTGCAATGTAACATCTCTAATCAAGGAATTCTATGATGTATTCGCCAAATTAATGGAGGGTCAACGTCCCCAAACCTGATCGGAGTCAACGTATCAATAATTCGATTTGACAGGGAATTTGGTCACATTAACACCAACAATGGGCTCAATTCAGCGGACGTGAGTTCAAGTGTGCTGGGCGGCACGTTTATCGGGGTGGTCCAGCTCGGCAGTGCTCCGGAACACGCAGATATTGAATGCCATTTTGCTGTTATTTTTATCCGAGCGAGATTCTCTCTGTGGAGGTCGGACTTTTACGATGGGATTTTCTAAAGGCTCCTCGTAGATCGGCCGCCATTGTGACTGTCTGCACCAATATTTCGGACCTCTTTTGAGCCCTGCCGCCAGTGTTGCGAAACCCCATCAACGCCAATAAATATTGGGCGGCTCAAGGGAACATCCTTATTACCCTCAGAGCCCGACCCGGGGCAATGCCAACATGGCACATGGGCATCCTCGCCCTGCCAGTCTGGCACCCTGGGAGTGCTCTACCACACTGGCACTGACAGTGGTATAAGGCCTGCAGTGTCAAGGAGCCTGTCTGACAGGAATCCCTCCCCAGGTGCCTTTACGACTGGGCCACGTTTGTGTGGCTGAGTACTTATCGGGACACTAGCATGGTCGCCCAGTTGCAGCTGGTAAAGCGCGGGCACTGGGTGCATCGGACATCCGAGTTGAATGAGCAATTATGCACATTCAAAGATTCAGATCTGGATCCCGCCCAGTGTGAGCGAAATTTTGATCGCGATGTCTAAAGTGATTAACGAGAACCTTGCGCGATGTTTCGAGCATCGCAAATCTTGGGACAGGCTTCTCGGGAGTTACCACGGCCTTGGCCAGACACAACGTCGAGCGCGATGGGGCTGCTGAATTGCGCCCAATGGCTTTTATCGGTGTACACGGCTACCCTTCGGCGTCACTCCTGGCTCTGCGATATTCCACAGTTCAAAGGAAAATTTACCACAGGACCGATCCACTGTGGCTGTCAATCTAGAAGATGTCCTGATTACACGAGCACCTGAACAGGAGCACCGGACAAATCTTGAAGACACCAGGATAAAATTCAAGAAAGCCAGAAGAACTGAAAAGTGAAAACTGTACGTTGCAAGCGCAGGAAGGGTTATACTCGGGATTCAGGGCAGACATATTGGAGGGGAAGATCTAACTACTGAAAGATGCAGCTGTCCCCAAGAATATGGAAGAATTGAAACCCAGTTTAGGAAGGTGAACGGTTACAGTCGATTAATTCCTAATCTTTCCACATTGTTGTCACCTTCGCACAGAGCATTCAAGAAGCACCAGAGCTGGTATTGGCAAAAACGTCTGAAAGAAGCTTTTGAACGGCTTAAAGGAGCTCGACATTCATCCAGTCTCTTATTCCACATTGACCCACCCACTCCCTTACCTGTTGCGAGTCCCATTATTGAATAGAGCGGGTTGTCATTGTAGCCACCTGGGTTGGCTAACTCCCGACTTAAAATTGAGAACAGCAAAGGCTGAAGGGAAATTCAGCCAACACAGGCAGAAACTAGCAGGTGCAGGTTTACTGTGTATTAAACTCTGCAAAATGCCAGACAGTATCGATACAAGCAGCCATCTGCATAATAATGTAGCAGCCATCTACATACTAATGCACGATCCCCGGGAACAATCGAAACATTTGGGATAAACAAGGCCAAGCCAGACTCCTCGGCGCCAGCAGGAGACAACACAAAAGAGGTCAACGGACACCTTAAGACCTCCCATCGATCAGGGAACCGCTCCAGTATTGGAGAAATCGAACCAAGCCATTGGAAGGAAGTCCAATCACTTGGAACCAGGTACAGGGTACGCGCCGAAAGGCGGGAAGCCCCTGGGGACTATAAAGTTAAGCCCCCAAGTTCAAAGCGGCCTGCTTGACAGGGGACTCAGCAACGCGAACCAACCCTTGACAGTGACCTGTTCAGCTGCCGCCGAACACCGTAAGTCAGAAGTCAACGCTCGTTACGAGATAGGCGCTCCTAGCTACCAGTCCATACCAGCTTTTGAATCCGGCAGACTCAGAACCCGAAAGAAGGGCCATTTGATCCCCTGACCTGGTGGGCCACTCCGAAGCTAAGTATAGGCCTGTTAGTTGAAAAAGTAGCTTAGAAGTAGAATTTATGATTGGGTAGCGATTTACTGTGTATAATAAATGTGCTTTGATTTGAATCTTACTAATCGGTGTATTGAGTTATTGATCATTACTTGAACGTGAACCTCGTGGCGGTATCATAAAAATACCTGGCGACTCGATATCAAAGGTTATAAAACAGAGCCAATTGAACCAACCAAATGTTAGCAACATATTACTGGCGAGATCATAGAATTTACAGTGCTAAAGGAGGCCATTCGGCCCATCGAGTCTGCACCGGCTCTTGGAAAGAGCACCCTACCCAAGGTCAACACCTCCACCCTATCCCCATAACCCAGTGACCCCACCCAACATTAAGGGCAATTGTGGTTACTAAGGGCAATTTATCATGGCCAATCTACCTAACCCGCACATCTTTTGGACTGTGGGTGGAAACTGGAGCACCCTGAGGAAACCCACGCACACACGGGGAGGATGTGCAGACAGTGACCCAAGCTGGAATCGAACCTGGGGCGCTGGAGCTTTGAAGCAATTGTGCTATCCATAATGCTACCGTGCTGCCCGGGATCCTGACGGGACCCGATCTAGAAGTGGCTTAACCACTCCGGCAGAACCCAAAATTTGAATTAGAAATCCAATTGGGTATAGAAAAACCACAAGTATTCAAGCAGTTCATATCAATCCTCATAATTCGGAAGTGTGTGTATGCATGTGTAACTAACAGGGCGATAAGGTAACACTGATTGATTTTTTGTTGCGACAAAACTGTCGAGAGCTTGTATTTCGGCAGATAGCGAAAGCCGTACCCGTAATTACAGCACCGCCTTAAAACCCCTTGTTCCAAATTTAAGAAAGCATTCAGATAGGAAAGATGGCAATGCAGGCAATGCAATGGCTCATGAACCCCGAGGAATTTGCGGTCGCAGCGACCAGCAGCAGTAGAGTAGGACTGCGAATTCTGTAACAATGAGGAAACAGGTTCCGGGAGTATAGGACATACTTGGTGGTAGAACCTGAGCGAGATTCACAAGAAGAGATTCGGAAAAGCTCGCAAGCCGATGGCAATCGTGTCCTGCTTGGCACAATTGCGAGGCACAGAGGAGGCCGTTAGGACGCTCCGGAAAGAGATAGAAGGAATACATCGAATGAGCAAGGTCAATGTCAGTGAGGTTGAAAGAGAGAACGTAGAGTTAAGGAGGAAGTTGGCACCAAAAGACGGAGAGGTTGATGATGCCAAGTGGGCACACCAGTCATGCCTGGCACACTTAAGCGGCTTCCAGTCCCAGTACGAAAAGGCCTATCAGGACACGCAACGTGCAGTCCTGGTACGAGAGAAAACCGAGAAGCAGGTAGAGGCATTGCAGAGGCAGTGTAGTGACCTGAAAGTAGCGTTAAGAGCACTCCATGCTGCCACCACGGAGCAAAGACAACGCTCATTAGACCGCGCAAAGGCCCGGAATCAGATTGCAGAACTGCAATCCCTGCTTACAGTTCAAAAAGGATTCCAGGAAACCTTTGGATCAAAGCTAGATGAGGAAGACGGCCCTGATTGGGAAGAATTAAATGAGACAGCGCAGAGATATGTTCAGGGAACATGTGCGCAGGGAAAGCCCCAGAAGAGAAAAGCGCCCCAACCCCCCACCCCCCCCCCCCCCACACACAGAGCAATCAGTTCAGGCTCCAATGAACCCAGTAACCACCCACCGCACAGCCACATCGGACGATACGGAATTTCTGTACACCAAGCCCTTAACAGTGACCCAATTACGGGACGCGTGCGAGGAAATCACACCGTTCCTCCCTACCTCAGACCCCCCCCCCCACTTCTTTGCCAGAGTAAAGCAGCAGGCGACCATGTACGGCCTGGATGAGCGAGAGCACGTGAAGCTCACAGTTTTGAGTTTAGACCCTTCGGTTGTAGCAGCCCTTCCCGACCCACAGAATGTAGGAGGAGGCACCCTTGCAGAAATGCAAACCGCGATCCTAGCTGGAGAGTGGGAGCAGGAGGGAGCGCAGCCTCAGGAGGGGATTAAGGAGGTGGAGAGTTGGAGCGGGGGGATCGCAGCTTCAGGAGGGGATTAAGGAGGAGAGTGGGAGCAGGAAGGAATGCAGCCACAGGAGGGCATTAAGGAGGTGGAGAGTGGGACCAGGGGGGAAAGCAGCTTCAGGAGGGGATTAAGATGGAGAGTGGGGAGCAGGAGGGAACGCAGCCTCAGGAAGGGATTAAGGAGGTGGAGTGGGGAGCAGGAGGGAACGCAGCCTCAGGAGGGGATTAAGGAGGTGGAGAGTTGGAGCAGGGGGGAACGCAGCTTCAGGAGGGGATTAAGGAGGTGGAGAATTGAAGCAGGAGGGAACGCAGCTTCAGGAGGGGATTAAGGAGGTGGAGGGTTGGAGCAGGGGGGGAACGCAGCTTCAGGAGGGGATTAAGGAGGTGGAGAGTTGGAGGAGGGGGAACGCAGCTTCAGGAGGGGATTAAGGAGGAGAGTGGGAGCAGGAAGGAATGCTGCCACAGGAGGGCATTAAGGAGGTGGAGAGTGGGACCAGAGGGGAAAGCAGCTTCAGGAGGGGATTAAGGTGGAGAGTGGGAGCAGGAGGGAACGCAGCTTCAGGAGGGGATTAAGGAGGTGGAGTGGGGAGCAGGAGGGAACGCAGCCTCAGGAAGGGATTAAGGAGGTGGAGTGGGGAGCAGGAGGGAACGCAGACTCAGGAAGGGATTAAGGAGGTGGGGCAGGAGGGAACGCCCCCTCAGGAGGGGATTAAGGTGGAGAGTGGGAGCATGAGGGAACGCAGGAGGGGTCTGGTGTGTTTAATGAATTAAATAGTGGATTTGCACCTTCATTTCATTTGAACTTTCCCCGTGTGTGTCAGGGTTTTACAAAGGGGGTCGAACACCGCCCCCCCCCCCCACAAGCTCTGTATCCATATTGCCAATAAAATGTTTAAATATCAACCTGACCTGAGGATTATGTTTTTTTTCCAGGGGGGACATTTTTGGGGGAAGAATGTGGGGGTGGGGGGGGGGAGATTATATTTGGGAAAATAATATTTGATGGGGGGAATATTTGCAGGGGAAAAACTTGGGGGGGAGGGTGGATAATTTTTATTGGGGGGGGCTAATTTTTTTGGGGGGAACGACATTGGGGGGGTGGAATAAAATGGAGGGGGATAAAATTGGGGAGGGGGTTAAATTGGGGGGGGAATAAAATGTGCGAGGAATAAAATGGGGGGGAATAAAATTGAGGCAGTGGGGGGGTAAATTGGGGGGGGGGGGGCACATTTGGGGGAAAATAAAATTTGGGGGGGAGAAAAAAATTTGGGAGGGAAATTATGGGAAGGGGCAGAACCCAGCAGGGGGCGGCAGAACCCAGCAGTGGTGGGGCAGAACCCAGCAGGGGGCGGCAGAACCCAGCAGTGGTGGGGCAGAACCCAGCAGGGGGAGGCAGAACTCAGCAGGGCGTGGGGAAATTGGGGGGAATAAAATTGTGGGGGGGCAATACATTGTGGGGGAATAATATTGGGGGGGGGAAAATTTTTTTTGGGGGGGAATAATATTGGGGGGGAACAAAATTGGGGGGGGGATGAAATTGTGGAGGGAAATAAAATTGGGGGGAATAAAATTGGGGGGGAGAATAAAATTAGGGGGGAAATATGGGGAGCAGAACCCAGCGGGGTGGGCAGAACCCTGCAGGGGGGGCAGAACCCAGCAGGGGGGGAAGAAACCAGCAGGGCGGGCAGAACCCGGGGGGGGGGCAGAACGAAAAAGACAGAATGGAGGCAAGAGAGAGAGAAAGAAAAGAGAGAGAAAACACAGAGAAAGAAAGACAGAAAGAGAGAGACAGTGAGAAAGAGGGAGAAATACAGAGAGTAAGACAGTGAGAAAAGACAGAGGGAAACAGAGAAAAGTTAGAGAGAAAGAGAGAAAAAAACAGAGAGAAAGAGAGAAAAGACAGAGAAAGAGAGAAAAGACAGAGAGAACAGACAGAGAGAAAGAAGGACAGAGAGAAAGACAGAGAGTGAAAGAAGGACAGAGAGAGAGAGACAGTGACAGAGAAAGACAGACAGAGAAAGACAGAAAGAGAGAGAGATAAAGACAGAGAGAGAAAGATAGAGAGAGAGAGACAGAGAGAGAGAGATGGAGACGGTGAGAAAGTCAACGTGGAGAAAAGCTAGATCGTACATCGTAATGGTATTAAAGTCAGAGATTGAGATAGGAAAAAGACAGGGAGTGAGAGAGATTGGGTGGAATGCAGTAAGAGAGAGAGAGGATTGAAAAGTGACAGAGTCAATAGCAGAATGAGGCAGGAATCAAAGAGACAGAAATTGGAGTTTCATACTCACCTTTCCACATGATTTCCATGGCCTGATTCCCCCTCAACTCAGCCTCGGTAGTGGGGAGAGAGATCCCAGGTCAGGAGTGTACTGTGGGGTGTGAAATATCAGAGCTGGGTCTCCATGCTCACACACACACATTCACACATAGAGCTTAGACACTTATACTTACGATGTCCACATGGTAAAGAGAGAGAAAATGAATTCCTACTCTTTAAACAGCCCCAATGAGTCACAAAAAGAATCCCCACCTCCCCGCTAATGATACCCAACCAACTCACAGTTATCCTCAACTGAATACACCTCCTCCAGGTATAGGCCAGACCAAGATAAACCTAAGAAAATGTTGGGGAGGGGGGGGGTTGGAGTGTTGTCGACTACTGCTCGATAGATTATCCCGGGGCTGTGTCTCTCTCTCTTGCCCCAATCCACACCTCAGCCACAATGCAGATCCCAATGAACACCATCTACAACTGGCTTTTTGTAACAAGGCAGCTTGGTCCTCTTCGACTACATACGGTAAAGCCAATCCCGATTTGCTGCTTTATGTTAAGTTTCCACAGACATCGATTTCTTCCAAACTCACTTGCTGCTTTTACAGTGGGAGCACACGTTTATAAATTGACCTCCTTGTTTAATGTGTCTGTGTGTGTGTGTGTCTGTCTGCGTGTGTGTTTGTGTCCCTGTGCCTGTGTGTGTCTCTTTGTGTCTGTGCCTGGACATTCACATTTAGGCAGTCGCTACAGTTTAGAGCTGGAAAACGTTATACATTTCAGATTCTTGCTGAGCAACGGGGAGAGATCTGATGCTGCAAATGTGCCTTAAGCAAGTAGCCTCAGAGAGATACAGGAAGCTCATTTATCTGTAAACTGTATCCCACACACACTAAGCTGCAGAACAACTCCTGTGTCACAGGCAATCCAGGCCCAGCTCTCTGTAAACTGTACCCCACACACACTCAGCTACACAACAACTCCTGTGTCACAGGCAATCCAGGCTCAGCTCTCGATAAACTGTACCCCCCACACACTCAGCTAGACAACAGATCCTGTGTCACACTCAATCCAGTCGACTCATTTGAAAAATTAAAATGAAAATCGCTTATTGTCACAAGTAGGCTTCAAATGACGTTACTGTGAAAAGCCCCTAGTCGCCCAATTCCGGCACCTGTTCGGGGATCATGGTACGGGAATTGAACCGTGCTTCTGGCCTGCCTTGGTCTGCATTCAAAACCAGCGATTTAGCCCTGAAATCTGTGAGGCTTTATTTCATGACGATCACCTTGCCCCGAAAGTTCACTCCATGTGAGTACAGTCTGTGTGGCACTGCAAGGGACTCCAATACACTGACCCATTGGTTCGTTTAACAAATCTGCATTTACTACCCAACATTCTCCCATCAGACTGACAGCTCTCCATCCACAGCAACATGCAGCCACCTCCCGAAGACTTTGGCAGCGAGTGAACGAGTGTCAGCTCCACTCAGCTTCTGGTGTCTTTGGAGTTTGATTTGAAAATGTTATATCCCTCACTTTCCTGCCTCCAACGCTGTGTGCTGACAGTTCGGATATGTGTGGACCCCTGTCACTGCAGCAAAGTCACTCTGCTGGAATCTCCCTGTGGGAGAGTCATCCTCACTCATTTCCATTTAAACATGCTGCTGCGAACATAACTCAGTAGAAACAGAGTCTTCAGCCCTCTGCTCAGGAGCTGGGCTGGTCACACACACCCTCAATACACTCAACAGACACGGCGGCAGGAGACAGGACTTTAACCTGCTTTTTATTGTAAGAAGTCTTACAACACCTCTTCATTCACCTGAGGAAGGAGCAGTGCTCCGAAAGCTTGCGAATCAAAACAAACCTGTTGGACTTTAACCTGGTGTTGGACTTCTCACTGAACCGAGGCCAGTCAAAAACCGGCATCTCCACATCAGGCTGCTTTTTATTATTCATTTCTCCACAGGCTGCAGGCCCGTCTGTTTGGGACAGGGACAGCATTTTATAATCCATCCCTCTTTGCTGCTGGCTATGGTTAGAATATCACACACACTCACAGATCTTCATCGCCATACAGTCACACAAACATAATCACACACACACACAGCCACACACAAGCATTCACATACACATACATATGCTCACGCGCACTGACATGCTGACCAGATACATACATTTTCACACACACATGCAGTCATATCCTTAAATACGCAGATGGACACAAGCTCTCACACACTCACTTACGCACACTCACATAAATCTTCACACACAAGCTCTCACACAGCCTCACACACACACACGCTCACGTACCTTACTCACAGTTGCTGATTACTATTACATTAAAGCTGACTTTAATTTGAATCAATTTCTTCCAAAAGTTCTCATTGCTTTTACAAATGGAGCTAACATTTGCAAGCTGACCTATTTGTTGTGTGTGGGGGCGAGTGTGTGTCTGGGTTAAATGTTTCGTCTGTCCACAGACATTACCGGCAGAAACCTTTACACATTTCAGAATCATAAACAACTCGGTGGCAAGAGATTCAGAAGATCAAATGCTGCATTTTTCTGCCTCTAACAAGCAGCTCTGCAGAGGCACAGAGAGAGAGGCCCTCTGGTGTGGAATGCCTGAATCACACATACACCTTCACCAATCTCCACCTAGTGTGGAATGTCTGACTCACACACACACCTTGACCAATCTCCACCTGGTGTGGAATGTCTGACTCACACACACACCTTCACCAATCTCCACCTAGTGTGGAATGTCTAAATCACACACACCTTTACCAATCTCCACCTGGTGTGGAATGTCTGACTCACACACACACACCTTTACCAACCTCCACCTAGTTGGGAATGTCTGAATCACACATACCTTTACCAATCTCCACCGAGTGGGGAATGTCTGAATCACAGACACACCTTTACCAATCTCCACCTAGTGGGGAATGTCTGACTCACACACACACCTTTACCAACCTCCACCTAGTTGGGAATGTCTGACTCACACACACACCTTCACCAATCTCCACCTAGTGTGGAATGTCTGACTCACACCCACACTTTTACCAATCTCCACCTAGTGTGGAATGTCTGAATCACAAACACACCTTTACCAATCTCCACCTAGTGGGGAATGTTTGACTCACACCCACACCTTTACCAATCTACACCTAGTGGGGAATGTCTGACTCACACACACACACCTTTACCAACCTCCACCTAGTGAGGAATGTCTGAATCACACAAACACCTTTACCAATCTCCACCTAGTGGGGAATGCCTGAATCACACACACCTTCACCAATCTCCACCTGTTGTGGAATGTCTGACGCACACCCACACCTTTACCAATCTCCACCTGGTGTGGAATGTCTGACTCACACACACACCTTTACCAACCTCCACCTAGTTGGGAATGTCTGAATCACACACACACCTTTACCAATCTCCACCTAGTGGGGAATGTCTGAATCACACACACACCTTTACCAATCTCCACCTAGTGGGGAATGTCTGAATCACACACACCTTTACCAATCCCCACCTAGTGTGGAATGTCTGACTCACACACACACCTTCACCAATCTCCACCTAGTGTGGAATGTCTGACTCACACCCACACTTTTACCAATCTCCACCTAGTGTGGAATGTCTGAATCACACACACATCTTTACCAATCTCCACCTAGTGGGGAATGTTTGACTCACACCCACACCTTTACCAATCTACACCTAGTGGGGAATGTCTGACTCACACACACACCTTTACCAATCTCCACCTAGTGGGGAATGTCTGAATCACACACACACCTTTACCAATCTCCACCTAGTGAGGAATGTCTGAATCACACACACACCTTTACCAATCTCCACCTAGTGTGGAATGTCTGACTCACCCACACACTTTTACCAATCTCCACGTAGTGTGGAATGTCTGAATCACACACACACCTTTACCAATCTCCACCTAGTGGGGAATGTTTGACTCACACCCACACCTTTACCAATCTACACCTAGTGGGGAATGTCTGACTCACACACACACACCTTTACCAACCTCCACCTAGTGAGGAATGTCTGAATCACACACACACCTTTACCAATCTCCACCTAGTGGGGAATGCCTGAATCACACACACCTTCACCAATCTCCAC
This sequence comes from Scyliorhinus torazame, assembly GCF_047496885.1. Classification (NCBI taxonomy): domain Eukaryota; kingdom Metazoa; phylum Chordata; class Chondrichthyes; order Carcharhiniformes; family Scyliorhinidae; genus Scyliorhinus; species Scyliorhinus torazame. The sequence continues at coordinate 66,038,103 of NC_092726.1, forward strand.
CTGGTGTGGAATGTCTGACTCACACCCACACCTTTACCAATCTCCACCTGGTGTGGAATGTCTGACTCACACACACACACCTTTACCAACCTCCACCTAGTTGGGAATGTCTGAATCACACACACACCTTTACCAATCTCCACCTAGTGGGGAATGTCTGAATCACACACACACCTTTACCAATCTCCACCTAGTGGGGAATATCTGAATCACACACACCTTTACCAATCCCCACCTAGTGGGGAATGTCTGACTCACACACACACACATTTACCAACCTCCACCTAGTTGAGACTGTCTGAATCACACACACACCTTTACCAATCTCCACCGAGTGAGGAATGTCTGAATCACACACACACCTTTACCAATCTCCACCTATTGGGGAATGTCTGAATCACACACACACCTTTACCAATCTCCACCTAGTGGGGTATGTCTGAATCACACACACACCATTACCAATCTCCACCTAGTGGGGAATGTCTGAATCACACACACACCTTTACTAATCTCCACCTAGTGGTGTATGTCTGAATCACACACACACCATTACCAATCTCCATCTAGTGGGGAATGTCTGAATCACACACACAACTTCACCAATCTCCACCGAGTGAGGAATGTCTGAATCACACACACACCTTTACCAATCTCCACCTAGCGGGGAATGTCTGAATCACACACACCTTTACCAATCTCCACCTGGTGTGGAATGTCTGAATCACACACACACACCTTTACCAAACTCCACCTAGTGAGGAATGTCTGAATCACACACACACCTTTACCAATCTCCATCTAGTGGGGAATGTCTGAATCACACACACACCTTTACCAACCTCCGCCTAGTGACGAATGTCTGAATCACACACACACCTTTACCAATCTCCACCGAGAGGGGAATGTCTGAATCACACGCGCCAGAGTTAGAAAGGTGTTGCTACAGAGGGGAAGGCAGGCAGGGGGTTTGGGTCTTCCGAACCTGAAGTATTATTAATGGGCGGCGAATGTGGAGAAGGTACGAAGCTGGGTCTGAGGGGTTGATTCCCAATGCGTCAGAATGGAGGAGAGTTTGTGCAGGGGGTCGGGATTGAATGGGCAAGCATTCCGATAGCCCCGGGAAGTACTCAGTAATCATCGCTTCATTGAGAATTTGGAGGCAGTTTCGCCAACAGTTCGGGTTTGGGGAAATGTCAAGGGAAATGCCGCTTCGGGGAACAACCGATTGGAGCCAGGGAAGTGGCATGGACATTTTCGGAAATGGGAGGAGAAGCGGATTAAGGCACTAAAAGATTTGTTTCTCAGGGGTCGATTTGCAGGATTGAAGGAGCTGGATGCGAAGTATGGGCTGGAGCAGGGGGAACTGCATAGGTACATGCAGGTTCGAGACTTTGCCAGAAAGGAGGTGCAGAGCTTCCCGGTGGAGAAGGCCTCCACATTGCTGGAGGAGGTGCTGACGACAGAGGGACTGGAGAAGGGGGTAGTATCGGCGGTTTACGGAGCTGCTTTGGAAGTGGAGAAGGCACCACTGGAAGGGATCAAAGCAAAGTGGGAGGAAGAGTTGGGAGAGGGTATGGAGGAGGGATTCTGGTGTGAGGTGCTCCGGAGAGTGAACGCCTCGACCTCGTGCGCGAAGTTGGGGCTGATACAGCTGAAGGTGGTATAAAGAGCACACCTCGCAAGTGCGAGGTTGAGCCGATTCTTTGAGGGGGGCAGAAGATGTGTGTGAACGTTGCGTGGGGGACCCGCAAATCAATTCATATGTTCTGGTCCTGTCCAAAGCTGGAGGATTACTGGAAGGAGGTTTTTAGGGTAACCTCTAAAGTGGTGCACGTGAAACTGGACCCGGGTCCCCGGGAGGCCATATTTCGGATGGAAGGGGTTGGAAACGGGTGCGGGGGCATATTTTGTTGCCTTCGCCTCGTTGATCGCCCGAAAGTGGATCCTGATAGGTTGGAGAGCAACCTCTCCACCCTGTGTCCTGGCATGGTGGGGGATCTGTTGGAATTCTTGACTCTTGATAAGGTTAAATTTGAACTGAGGGGAAGGATGGAGGGGTTCTACAATTCATGCGCATTATTCATTATGCACTTTCAAGGACTGGATAACATCGAATATTAGTTGGGGGGATGGGTGGGATGGTTGGGGGGAGGGGGCGGTGTGTATTAAGGTTGACTATGGGTGATCCCTGGTTCCTTTTTGTCATTTGTTTATGTGAACATGCGGGCTAATGTTTGGGGGTTTGGTGGGAGGATGGGATTGTTATTGACATGGAGATTGATATTACATTCGTTACTGATTATTGTTTAATGTTGGTGGGTGTAAACTTGCGGGGAGAATATGATTTTTTTTTATTTGGTTCGATTTATTACTGTCACATGTATTAGTATAAAGTGAAAAGTAATGTACACATGTGCAAAAATATGAAAAAGGAGTAGAATAAAAATATTTTAAAAAAAAAACATATTTAGAATAACAAATACCCGGGAGTGAGTTACAGACTGGAATCTAATCAGGGGCTTCGGGGTGGTTTATATATAGACTAACAGATACCCGGGAGTGAGTTACAGACCGGAATCTAATCGAGGGTTTCAGTATGGTTTATATATAGAATAACAGACACCCGGGTGTGAGTTACAGACTGGAATCTAATCGAGGGGTTCGGGTTGTTTATATATAGAATAGCAGATACCCGGGAGTGAGTTACAGACTGGAATCTAATCGAGGAGTTCGGGGTGGTCTATATATAGAATAGCAGATAACCGGGAGTGAGTTACAGACTGGAATCTAATTGAGGGGTTCGAGGTGGTTTCCATATAGAATAATAGATAACGGGGTGTGAGTTGCAGACTGGAATCTAATCGAGGGCTTCGGGATGGTTTATAAAGAGAATAACAGATACCCGGGAATGAGTCACAGACTGGAATCTAATCGATGGGTTCGGGGTGGTTTATATATAGAATAACAGACACCTGGGAGTGAGTCACAGACCAAAGCCTAATCGAGGGTTCAGGGTCGTTTATACATAGAATAACAGATACCTGGGAGTGTGTTACAGAGTGGAATCTAATCGTGGGGTTCAGGGTGGTTTATAGAAAGAATAACAGATACCGGGAGTGAGTTACAGACTGAAATCGAATTGAGGGGTTCGGGGTGGTTTATATATGGAATAACAGATCCGAGAGTGAGTTACAGACTGGAATCTAATCGATGGGTTCGGGGTGGTTTATATATAGAACAACAGACACCCGGGAGTGAGTTACAGACTGGAATCTAATTAAAGGGTTCAGGGTGGTTTATATATAGAATAACAGATACCCGCGAGTGAGTTACAGACTGGAATCTAATCAAGAGGATCGGGGTGGTTTATATATAGAATAACAGGTACCCGGGACTGCGTTACAGACTGGAATCTAATTGAGGGGATTGGGGTGGTTTATGCAGAGAATAACAGATACCAGGGAATGAGATACAAATTGGAATCCAATCGTGGCGTTCGGGATGGTTTACATAAGAACTCGGAGCAGGAGTAGGCCATCTAGCCCCACGAGTCTGCTCCCCCATTCAATGGCTGATCTTTTGTGGACTCAGCTCCACTTTCCGGCCCGAACACCTTTTATTCCTTTATTCTTCAAAAAACTATCTGTCTTTATCTTGAAAGCATTTAATGAAGGAACCTCAATTGCTTCACTGGGCAAGGAATTCCATAGGTTCACAACCTTTTGGGTGAAAAAAACTCCTCCGAAGGAGCCGTGTAGCACAGGGCTAAATCGCTGGCTTTGAAAGCAATCTAAGGCAGACCAGCAGCACGGTTCGATTCCCGTAACAGCCTCCCCGAACAGGCGCCGGAATTCACAGTAACTTCATTTGAGCCTACTTGTGACAATAAGCGATTTTCATTTTTTCATTTCATAAGGTCAGTCCTAATAACTCCTTATTTAGAGGCTATGCCCCCCAGTTCTGCTTTCACCCGCCAGTGGAAACAACCTTCCCGCATCTATCCTATCTATTCTCTTCATAATTCTATATGTTTCGATAAGATCCCTCCGCATCCTTCTAAATTTCAATGAGTACAGTCCCAGTCTACTCAACCTCTCCTCGTAATCCAACCCCTTCAACTCTAGGATTAACCTAGTGAATCTCCTCTGCACACCCACCAGCGCCGGTACGTCCTTTCTCAGGGAAGGAGGCCAACACTTTTTCTTAAAAGTTATTTTTTATTTTTTTATAAAATTATAGCACCCAATTATTTTTTTCCAATAAAGGGGCAGTTTAGCGTGGCCAATCCACCTGCCCTGCACATATTTGTGTTGTGGGGGTGAAACCCACGTTAACACGGGGACAATATGCAAAGTGCGCACGGACAGTGACCAGAGCCGGAATCCAACCTGAGACCTCGGTGCCCTGAGGCAGCAGGGCTAACCCGCTTCGCCACCGTGCTGCCCTTAGGATACCAAAACTGAACACAATATTCCAGGTGTGGTGAAGCCTCACTAACACCTTATACAATTGCAGCATAACCTCCCTAGACTTAAACTCTAACCCTCCAGCAATAAAGGACGAAACTCCGTTCGCCTTCTTAATCACCTGTTGCACCTGTAACCCAACTTTTTGCGTCTCATGCACTAGCGCACCTAGGTCTCTCTGCACAGCAGCATGTTTTAATATTTTATCATTTAAATAATAATCCCTTTTGCAGTTATTCCTACCAAAATGGATCAACTCACATTTGTCAACATTGTGTTCCATCTGCCAGACGCTAGCCCATTCACTTAAATTATCCAAATCTCTCTGCAGACTTCCGGTATTCTCTGCACTTTTTGCTTTAACACTCATCTTAGTGTCGTCTGCAAACTTGGACACATTGTACTTGGTCCCCAACTCCAAATCATCTATGTAAATTGTGAACAGTTGTGGGCCCAACACTGATCCCTGAGGGACGCCACTAGCTACAGATTGCCAACCAGAGAAACACCCATTAATCCCCACTCTTTGCTTTCTATTAATTTTGCAATCCTCTCTCCATGCTACTACTTTCCCCTTAATGCCATGCATCTTTATCTGATGCAGCAACCTTTTGTGGTGCACCTTGTCAAAAACTTTCTGGAAATCCAGATATACAACATCCATTGGCTCCCCGTTATCTACCGCACTGGTAATGTTCTCAAAACATTCCACTCAATTAGTTAGGCATGACCTGACTTTAAGAACCCATGCTGCGTCTGCCCAATGGGACAATTTCCATCCAGATGCCTCACTATTTCATCCTTGATGATAGATTCCAGCACAGCATTTACAGTGCAGAAGGAGGCCATTCGGCCCTTCCAGTCTGCACCGGCTCTTGGAAAGAGCACCCTAGTTATGCCCACACCTCCACATATCCCCATCTAACCTATGGGCAATTTAGCATGGCCAATCCACCTAACCTGCACATCTTTGGACTGTGGGAGAAACCGGAACACCCGGAGGAAACCCACGCAGGAACGGGGACGACGTTCAGACTCCGGACAGACAGTGACCCAGGCAGGAATCGAATCTGGGACCCTGGCGTTTTGAAGCCATAGTGCTGACCACTAAGCTACCGTGCTGCCCCTTCCCTAAATATATTCCCTCCTACCGAAGTTAAGCGAACTGGCCTATAATTACCCACTGCCAATCTCCCTACTTTTTTAAACAGTGGTGTCACGTTTGCTAATTTCCAATCCGCCGGGTCCACACCAGAGTCCAGTGAATTTTGGTAAATTATCACTAGTGCATTTGCAATTTTCTTAGCCATCTCTTTTTGCACTCTGGGACGCATTCCATCAGGGCCAGGAGACTTGTCTACCTTTAGCCCCATTAGCTTGTCCATCACTACCTCCTCAACAATCATCTCAAAGTCCTCACCTGTCATTGCCTCATTTCCATCAGCCACTGGCATGTTATTTGTGTCTCCAACTGTGAAGATCGACCCAAAAAACCTGTTTTGTTCCTCAGCGATTTCCTCATCTCCCATTATTAAATCTCCCTTCTCATTCTCTGAAGGACCAATATTTGCCTTCGCCATTCTTTTTTGTTTTCTATATTTGTAGAACCTTTTACTGTCTTACTATATTCTGAGCAAGTTTACTCTCATAATCTATCTTTCTCTTCTTTATAGCTTTTTTAGTAGCTTTCTGTTGATCCCCCTAAAGATTTCCCAAACTCTAATCTCCACTAATCTTTGCCACTTTGTGTGCCTTTTCCTTCACTTTGATAGTCTCCCTTATTTACTGAGATGTCCATAGTCGATTTTCCCACTTTCTACTGTCCTTCCTTTTTGTTGGCATAAACATTTGCTGAGCACTGTGAAAACTCGCTTGGAAAATTCTCCACTGTTCCTCAACTGTTTCACCATAAAGTCTTTGCTCCCAGTCTACCTTAGCTAGCTCTTCTCCCATCCCGTTGTAACCTCTTTGTTCAAGCACAAAACACTGATGTTTGATTTTACCTTCTCACCCTCCATCTGTATTTTAAATGCCACCATATTGTGATCGCTCCTTCCGCAAGGATCCCTAACTATGAGATCATTAATCAATCCTGTCTCATTCCGCAGGACCAGATCTCAGACCGTTTGTTCCCTCGTCGGTTCCATTACATACTGTTCTAGGAATCTATCGTGGATACATTCTATAAAGTCCTCCTCCAGGCTGCCTTGACCGACCTGGTTAAACCAATCGACATGTAGATTAAAATCCTCCATGATAACTGCTGTACCATTTCTACATGCATCCGTTATTTCTTTGTTTATTGCCTGCCCCACCATAACGTTACTATTTGGTGGCCTATAGATTACTCCTATCAGTGACGTTTTCGCCTTACTATTTATGATTTCATCCAAATGGTTTGAACCTTATACTCCATAGCATCGATGCCATCCCTTACTGTTGTCCGGATGTCATCCTTAAATAACAGAGCTACACCACCTCCCTTCCCATCAACTCTGTGAATCAGAATAGTTTGATACCCTTGGATATTTAATTCCCAGTCGTGACCATCCTTTAATAACCATGTTTCAGTAATGGCCACTATATCATAGTCATTCACGATGATTTGCGCCATCATCTCATTTACCTTATTCCGAATACTACGAGCATTCAGGTAAAGTACACTTATGTTGGCTTTTTTACCTCTGTTTTGAATCTTAACACCTCCATCAGTAACCTCTCCGAAGTTATTTTTCCTTTTAACTTTTCTCCTAATTTTCCTTGTCGTCGAACCCATATCTTCATGTAACAAACTGCCACGTCGCTTACCATTCATGTTTTTACTTCCCGGTTTATTCCTTTTAGTATTTCTGGACCTATTCACTGAGCTCCCCTCAGTCACTGTACCTTGTACTGTCGCCCTTTTTGATTTTTGACTGTGGCTTCTCTGCCTTACACTTTCCCCCTTACTGCCTTTTATTTCGGTCCCTGTTTTACTACCTTCCAACTTCCTGCATCGATTCGCATCCCCCTGCCACATTAGTTTAAACCCTTTCCAACAGCACTAGCAGATACCCCCCTAGGACATGGGTTCCAGTGCTGCCCAGTTGCAGACTGTCCGGTTTGTACTCGTCCCACCTCCCCCAGAACTGGTCCCAATGCCCCAGAGATCTTATGACAAACACGCCAAGGTTCCTTTGTTCCTCGGAACTTCCCAGTGTCAGACCATTCATTGAATATTTCCTTGTCACATTACTCCTTCCAAAGTGTTTCACCTCACATTTTACAGAGTGACATTCCATCTGCCTTTTTTCTGGCCATTTAACCATCCCGTCCGTATCTTCCTGTAACCCGACACTAAATCTGACTGTTAACCACCCAGCCAATCTCTGTGTCAGCCAAAAACTTGCTGACTTTAACCCCTGCTCCGTCCCACCCATTTCGTCATCTATGCCGTTTATATAAATCACAAATGTGGCCACTTAAAATGGCCGCCCGCAGAGACCGATGGGAAATTTGGCCAAGCAAGAGCACAGACAGCCTGCATCCTGCACATACACAAAAGATTGCTGCTCAGACTTATGCAGAAACTAATACAAGAACAAGCCATTAAAAGGTAATCCCGGGACAATGGGATCCAGGTAGAAACTGACAATAAGTGTCAGACTCAGGGGTGCCTGCTTCCCTTATTTGTGAAGGCCTACGTGCCTCAGGCACTAACGGCTATCGCCGACCGGGACCCGCCCAGCTATCAAGGTGACCATCCCCAATTGGCTAAGATCGATCAGAGCGATCGAGACCTGATCAATCCATTGGACCTTTACCTGGGACCGCCCAAAAGCGTGTGAAAATACCAGTGATAAATGGTGCTGCGCACACTCTCGACTGCAGTTTTCAACAGCCAACAACGCTGATACCTTCACAAGCCAAGAAGATGGCGATCCACAGAGGGACTAGAGCCGAGGACACTGACTATCGGCAACAGATATGCAGCACTGCCAGACTACAAGATCACAGATAGGCCATATCTGTTCTATGCTTGCCAGTCACCTGGAAGTTAAGTCAAGGTCGTTTAGTGTATTAGTTTAGAGTTCAACTTGCATGTGTGTGTGATTGATTAATGTTAACCTTTTGTATTTGTTTATAAACAATTCTTGTATTAAGCAACATGTGTAATCAATTGTCCACCATATGCGGGTTCAACACACACTGTGGTTTAGAAGGTACAACATAAACAATAGAATACCCAGCACAGATCCCTGTAGTACACTACAGGACACTGGCTTCAAATCACTAAAGCAACCGTCTGTCACCACCCTCTGTCTCCTATGATTAAGCCAATTTTGAATCTATCTGATCGAATTACCCTGTATCCATGGGTATTTGCCTTCTTGAAAAGTCTAACTTCTGTATCCTTGTCAAAGGATTTGCTAAAATCCATATGAACTACATCAACTGAACTACACTCATCCACACACCTGGTCAAATGCTCAAAAAGTTTAACCAAATTGTAAGGCGTGACCTCTCTCTGATATGTTAACTATTCCTGATCAAACCTTGCCTCTCCAAGTGGATGTACATTCTCTCCTTCAGAGTTTTCTCCAATAGTTTTCCCAGCACTACTGCGAAACTCACTGGTCTGTAGTTCCCTGGCGTATCTCTCCAACCCTATTTACATGGTGGGACCACATTAGCTGTTCTCCAGTCCTCTGGTATCTCCCCTGAGGCCTGAGAGTAATAAAAAACATGACAGCACCCGGACAATCTCCTCCCCGCTTCCTACAGCATCCTAGGACACAATTCATTATGACCTGAGGATTTTTCCACCCCTATGCCTGCCAACACCTCCAATACCTTGTCACTCCCGATGAAAACGTGCTCAAGACCCTCACACTCTCTCTGCCTGAGTTCCATATCTGCCCCCTCATTAACTCGGGTGAAGACAACACCCGACGATTGTCATCTGGCTACGCCTTCAGATTTTTCCGTTGGTCCCTAATGGGCCCTAGTCTTTCCCTGGATATCCTTTCCCCAGTGATATACTCATCCAATATCTTGGGGTTTTGATTCCTTTTACCACCCAGAGCTTTCTCATATCGCCTCTTTGCATCCCATTTGTTTCATAAAATTAGTGTACCCAACTCATTTTGTCCAAGTGAGAGGCAATTTCGCGTGGTCAATCCACCTAACCTGCACATCTTTGGGTTGTGGGGGCGAAACCCACGGAAACACGGGCAGAATGTGCAAACTCGATACGGGAAGTGACCCAGAACCGGGAAGGAACCTGGGACCTCGGCGCCGTGAGCAGCAATGCTAACCACTACGCCGCCGTGCTGCCGCCTTCCTCTTTGCACGCCTAATTACTTTATTTTGATCCATACGCCACTTGCTCTACTCCACTAATTTCTCCGTTTATTTGCTCCCCTTGTATTTGCTAAAAGCCTCTCTTTTCCTTCTCATCATATCCTGAATGCATCTGATCACCCATGGTTCTCTCGGCTTGTTACTCATTCCTGTAAACTTCCCATTTCTTTTATGAATGCTCCCCATTGCTCATCTGTAGATTTTCCCACAAATAACTATTTCCAGTCTACCTTGGCCAGATCCTGCCTTATTTTATTAAAATACGGTCGCGCCCAATCCAGAACCTTGGCCTGGATTCTCCGTCCCGCTGCGCCACATTTCTATTTCTCTGCGCTGGTGGGATGCTCCGTTACTCCAACCGGTCAATGGGGATTCCCATTGTAGGGCAGCCCCATGCCGCCGGGAAACCCCCGGGCTGCCGGTAAAACAGAGCATCCCACCGACAGAAAATCCAGCCCCTTATTTTGCAACGGCTCCATTTTTCTGTCTGTGTCAGGGGAGTGTCTCTTTAAGAAAGTTTTTGTTTGACCACATGGCTTGCAGCACGTCTTCAGTGATGTCATTTGTGGGTGAAGCTAGTCTGTGGCTGTCAGGTGAGAGCGGGTTTAGTGTTTGGGTTTCAGTTTCGGTTGTTGGTTTGGACTGCAGAAGAGAAGCATCGTTTACCTGTTTTCTCTGTTTTTATTTGAAAGCTGTTCCAGGAAACTGAAAGCACATTGGGTGTGGCAAACTGCCTTGGGAACTTTAAAGATGGAGTTGCTTTCTGGAAGGAGTTTTTGAGTCTGCTGGTTGGAGGCTGGAAAAAGGACCTGCCCCATCCGAGTGAGATTGCAGTGTGCTGGGTCACACCCTTCAAAGGGGTTTGGTTCGATCGGATTTTGTGTGGAATTGGAACAGCTACTGAGGGGGATTCTTTAAGAGTTATATACAGAGATTACTGTAGCTTTTGTGTGTTTTTCATGTTTGTAATTGACAGCAAATTCTTGATAAGCGTTTTATATAGGTTACCTGCATTCTTATAATAAAGCTTGTTTTGATGAAACAGGAAGTCTGATGAATCACACCTGAACTGAAGGCTCTCGTGCTCATCCCAGCCAAATTCAACATAAAAGTTAGCGGTCAGATGAGCTTCATAATACACTTTGGAGTTTCTAAGCCCTGGCCCATAACAGTCCATAACAAATTAAATTGTCCCATGTTGTGGTCGCTATCACCAAAATGTTCCCCCATCAACACATCAAACACCAGTCCGAAATCTTTCCCCAGAATTAGGCCCAGCCTGCACCGTCCCTTGTTCGACTCGATTCAGGTTGAACTAACAAAAATTCGTTGTACACATTTTAAGAATTCCACTCCATCTAAACCCTTAATACGATCACAAAGCCAATTAATGTTGGGAAAGTTGAAATCTCCTAATATAATTACCCCATTATTAGTTTTATACTAAACAACCTAACAATGTGGCTATCCCTAATTCCTGAGCTCTACCCACAAAGCTTTATTCGATGCCCCCTCCAAGATATCACCTCATACTGCCTCCAGGTGTTGGTTTAGCACAGTGGGCGAAATAGCTGGTTTGTAATGCAGAACAAGGCGAGCAGCGCGTGTTCAATTCCCGTGCCGGCCTTCCCGAACAGTCGCCGGAATGTGGCGACGAGGGGCTTTTCACAGTAAAGTAATTGAAGCCTACTTGTGACAATAAACGATTATTATTATTAACAAATAATGCAATGCCTCCGTGTCTTTTACCCCGTCTTCTGTCTCGCCTGAAGATTCTGAATCCAGGGATGCTGAGCTGCCAATCCTGCCCTTTCCTCAACCACATCTCTGTGATGACTACAATATCACACTTCCATGTGTCAATCCTTGCCCTTAACTCATCCATTGTACCTGTGATACTGCCGCCATTAAAGTAGAGGGCATTCAGGCTCGAAGTACTCCCTAGAATACCGCTATATTCCCTCTAATTTAATTGCTTTTCTGTGAAAATCCTACATTGAGCAGAGGGGCACACTGCAGCCTCGAGATCTCCTGCCATGAGTACGTCCTTTCAATTACAAACTTTAGAAGACTATTAAAGTTAAAAAAATAAATCAACTAAGTCCCTATTCTTGCTAAAGCATTGATTTACAATTCAATGAAGTTTTAAAAAGTACTCCGCTCCCCTCACACACATTGAGGAGAGGCAGGAAATGAAAGGAGCACCTCGCCCCCGCCTCACAGAACTGCCTTAGTCATAAAACGCCCACTTGGGCACTCTACTACACTTATATGGATAAATAATCTATTGATGAACTGAAAATACTGGGATCAGCCTCTGTACTGTTTTCAGTTGTTCTGTTTATTTATTACTTGAATAATTGATGTAACCGGATATGTCAGCACATTTCTGAGCTGCTCTCTGAATTTTGACTGGGTCACCCCATAAATAAACGTATTGGTGCAGCAACTTAAATTCAACAACATATATCCGACCTGTTGAAATATCGATTCAGGAAGAGTGTAATCCGTGGTATTTTTCCCAGTAATGATATAATAGAAAAACTCTATGACATTCACCAACCATAAAAGTATGAAGGTGGTGGATATGGTGAAGAGTAAAATCACGGACTTCCTCCTGCTCTCCATCTCTGGGTCACTGTTATTCCCTCCGTTGTTCTGGAACTTCAATCCTTTACGGACTCGACTGGCCAATAAAATGTGTCTGACTGTCAGGGTGTTGAGCAACAGAATTAATGCAAATGGGAGCAGTGGGGTTATAATTGTATCGAACCAATCTAATCCTACCCAAAGGGGCTCAGTAAAATATCCTGGCTTTATATTACAATACCAAGGTACATTGTCGATTATCACTCCAGGTTCATATGTCAAATAAAAGGGGATGTTCTGTATGCAGAGCAAAATGAATGTTGTTCCCAGAATAACAGTCGCAGTTTTCCCAGTGCAAAGATTCCTCCTCAGTTCATTGCAACAAATGGCCACAAATCGATCAAAGGAGAAAGCGACCGTGAACCAGACAGAACAGTCTGTGGCCACAAGAATAAGGAGAATGCGAATATTACACAGAGGGGTGATGTCCAGGAAAGACGATGGGAAATAATAATACTTGAGGCGAGTCAGTATGATCTGAGTTATAATGACCAGTAGATCCGCCGTTGCCATAGATACCAGGTAGCGAGTAGTACACTTGGAGAGGCCACACTTTCCCCGGGAGAGAATCACAATTCCTAGTGCATTAGCTGTAAGAAGTGAGAAGAGACAGTAAATTAACTATCAGATTTGTTACCCCAGTAGAGCGCACAGCCAACACATAGACACCCGGTGTTAGACGTCAGAATTATCGTCTCACTCAGTTCTTTGGCAGCACCAGGAATAGCACTTTCCCTAGGATTGGGCGTTCGTTGTTTCAGGCAAACATCTATCTGATCCTTGCAGACAATACGGAAACAAGAATAGCTTCCCACCATCCCTGGTGTATTTAAAAAAACAATTGACCCTCTTCCAGTTTCGTCCGTCTCCATAAGACCATAAGACATAGGAGCAGAATTAGTCCACTCGGCCCATCGAGCCTGCTCCGCCATTCAATCATGGCTGATGTTTTTCTCATCTCCATTCTCCTGCCTTCTCCCCATAATCCCTGATCCCGTTATTGATCAAGAATCTATCTATCTCTGTCTTAAAAACACTCAGTGATTTGGCCACCACAGCCTTCTGTGGCAAAGAGTTCCACAGATTCACCACCGTCTGGCTGACGAAATTCCTCCTCATCTCTGTTTTAAAGGACCGTCCCTTTAGTCTGCGATTGTGTCCTCTTCTTCTAGTTTTTTTTTCTACAAGTGGAAACATCCTCTCCACATCCACTCTATCCAGGCCTCGCAGTATCCCCTCATCCTTCAGAACTCCAACGAGTACAGACCCAGAGTCCTCAACCGTCCCCCATACGACAAGCTCTTCATTCCAGGGATCATTCTTGTGAACCTCCTCTGGACCGTTTCCAAGGCCAGCACATTCTTCCTAAGATGCAGGGCCCAAAACTGCTCACAATACTCCAAATGGTGTCTGACCAGAGCCTTATTTAGCCTCAGGTGTACATACTTGATCTTGTATTCTAGCCCTCTCGACATGAATGATAACATTGCATTTGCCTTCCTAACTGCCGACTGAACCTGCACGTTAACCTTAAGAGAATCATGAATAAGGATTTCCAAGCCCCTTTGTGCTTCTGATTTCCTTAACATCTTCCCATTTAGAAAATAGTCTATGCCTCTATTCCTTCTTCCAAAGTGCATAACCTCACACTTTTCCACATTGTATTCCATCTGCCACTTCATTGCCCACTCTCGTAGCTTGTCCAAGTTCTTCTGAAGCCCCGTTGCTTCATCAATTCTACCTGTCCCTCTACAGATAGTTGTATCATCTGCAAACTTAGCAACACTGCCTTCAGTTCCTTCTTCCAGATCATGAATGTATATTGCGAAAAGTTGTGGTCCCAGCACAGACCCCTGAGGCACACCACTAGTCACCGGCTGCCATCCTGAAAAAGACCCCTTTATCCCCACTCTCTGCCTTCGTCAGTCAGCCAATCCTCTATCCATGCCAGGATCATACCCAGTACCAAACATTGCCCAAATTTGGATCAACATATTTCTTCTGCAATAATCCCAGGCCCAAGATTTGACACGTTGCAGCTTTGAGCATTTCCTATCATGGATTCTCATTCATATCAACGTTTTCACAGTTTAGGAATCCGCCCGTGATTGGACTCTCACCAGGAATAAACCGAACGAATCCAACAGATCGTTTTCAGAATAAAAATACGTTTTGTGGATTAGACCCAGGTGAAGGACAATGGGATGCTTTCTTTCAGAGACAGAGGTATTGAGTGAAAACGCAGGGATATAATGATGGAAATGCGGAAGAGTCTGGCGAGGTCAAAGCTGCAGTATTGTCTGGACACCAGGTTACAGGAAGCCTGCACTCCCCTGGAGATAATGCAGAGATGATTTACCAGAATGTTCCCTAGGCTGGCGAATTTTGGGTGTGTCGAGAGATTGAAGAGGGTTTTGTTATTTTTTCTTGGATCAGAAAAGACTGAGGGGTGGCACGATTGAGGGGTTAGACAGAGGAGACGGGAGAGTTCAAAACCCAGGGGTTATAGGCTCAAGGTAAGTGGCAGAAGGTTTAGCGGCGGCATGAGGGAAACCCTTTGACGCAGTGGGCAGTGTGAGTGTGGAATACGCTGCCCGTGTTGGTGGTGGAGGCAGAGACCCAAAACCCTTTTAAGCGGTACGTTTAGAGCTGTAAGATACAGGGCTAGATGTCGGGTGCAGGAACATGGAATTAGAAAGGGCACTTGGGTGACATTTTCGCCGTCCACGACAACATGAGTCGATTCAACGTCTTCTGAGTTCTATGTTTTCTATGGTTCTATTATTCCATCAATGCGGACTTATCAAACTTCAGACACAATATCTCGGAATCAGGAACAACTGAGGTTGAGAACCATTACCTGTGCTGACAACAGAGTAGCGCCTGAGGGTCAGGTTGCCAGGAGTAACATGATCCTACCCTTCCCATATCTGACAGATCAGTTATATATCTCTGGAATCAGTCCACGGTGACATTGGTAACGCCTCAGGATCAGACTCCACCTCAGGCTTAATGACTCTCACAATCACACCAGGCACATTTTAGGCTCTTGTCACAATGAAACTAACCCCCTTCCCTCCGATGAGACCTCCTGTTGATCAGACCCTGTCATCGATGTGTAAATATATTGTTATATATGAGGATTGAAACTCGAAGCACTCCCTCAATCTCTCCCTCAATGCCAGCAAAACTAAAGAGCTGGTAACTGACTTCAGGACGCAAAGTACTGTACACACCCCTGCCAGCATCAACGGGGCCGAGGTGGAGATGGTTAGCCGTTTCAAATTCCTAGGGGTGCAAATCTCCAAAAATCTGTCTTGGTTCACGCACGTCGACGCTACCACCAAGAAAGCACAACAGCGCCTATACTTCGACAGGAAACTAAGGAAATTCGGCATGTCCACATTGACCCTTATCAACTTTTACAGATGCACCATAGAAAGCATCCTATCGGGCTGCATCGCAGCCTGGTCTGGCAACTGCTCGGCCCAGGACCGCAAGAAACGTCAGAGAGTCGTGAACACCGCCCAGTCCATCACACGAACCTGCCTCCCATCCATTTACTCTATCTACACCTCCCGCTGCCTGGGGAAAGCGGGCAGCATAATCAAAGATCCCTCCCACCCGGCTTACTCACTCTTCCAACTTCTTCCATCGGACAGGAGATACAGAAGTCCGAGAACATGCACGAACAGACTCAAAAACAGCTTCTTCCCCACTGTCACCAGACTCCTAAATGACCCTCTTATGGACTGACCTCATTAGCACTACACCCTGTCTGCTTCATCCGATGCTAGTGATTATGTAATTACATTGTATATGTTGTGTTGCCCTATTATGTATTTTCTTGTACTCCCTTTTCTTCTCATGTAATTCATGATCTGTTGAGCTGCTCGCAGAAAAATACTTTGCACTGAACCTCGGTACACGTGACAATAAATAAATCCAATCCAATCCAATCCAAAAGGCTTCAAACCATCAAAACAGTAACACACCAGTTCACAGAATATACATATTTTCTGATTGATGGCAGAGATATATCAGCTTGGTTCACTTGAGCTCCAGCACTTTGCTTTTCTCCTGCAGCTCTCTGGAAACACACAGACACACCCAAGCTGCTTTTTCAAACTGGCTTGCTCCCTTCAAGCAGCTCAAACCAGAACTTCGCAAGCAGCTGTCTCAAACTGGCTTCTTCCTTTTAAGCAGCTCACAGCAAAACCAGCCAGGCACTTTTAAGCTGCTCTCAGCAAAACCAGCCAGACACTTTTAAACTGCTCTCAGCAAAAATGAAACCATCAGCAGAAGTGAGCTCAGCTCACCCCAACCTCTGACATCACTTCAGTAACATGATTAACTCCATTCCTTAAAGGTACATTGCTTAAACATCAATTTCTTAAAGTTACTCTCACATGACAATATCTTGTGCAGTTCAGCTGTTGTCAACTGTCATGACTCCTGTCAAAAAGGGTCACAAGACTGTTCAGGAATGGGTGGAAAGAATTGTTAAATCTCCGGAGATTGTAATGCCTTTTCTCCTCCAGAAGGAAGAGGAAAGCGAGCATCAAATGATAATACTTGACTTGATTAACTTTCTGGAACTATTATTCACCTCAATTCATTGAGGAACATTTGAGTGTTTTCAAAGGGATACAAGATACCATTTGCGTGGCTGTTTGAAATAATTCTGCAGTCGGCAGATCTCGTCTGAATCACATGGTGGAACTTGGATTCCTGGCCACCTGGAGTTAAAAAACATCAACGGAATTAATCTGTATCTCTCTCTACACCCCCCCCCTTCCAACAGGATCAGACATAAGTCCCGTCATCAGATTCCCTGTGTCACGCGAGTGTGCCTTTAAGAAATGTTTTGTCTTCTCAAATGGCTGCAGTGATGACATTATGTGGGTGGAGCTGGGCTGTGGCTCTGGTTTTCAATTTCGTTATGATCTGGGAGCTGGCTGTGGCTCTGTGTTTTACTTTGGGTTTACACAGTCGGAAGCTGGATTCAGACAAAGAAGGTTTCTTTGGTCTCGATCTCTCTGCATGTTGAAATGCGTCCAGATCAATTGATAATTTAAAAGTGCTACCTGTTTTCTGGAAAGAATTCAAACCCACTGTTTTTGGTAAAAAGCTTTCCCTGGTTGAGTGGATGGTGTTATCGAATTGAAGCAGTTGAAAGGGAAGTTATTAAGCGTTGTTTATATGTATATAGCGTACTGTAGCTGTGTGGGGGATTTATGTTTGCAGTTAATAAAGATGCTTACTGTGTGTGTTTCTAGCAATATTAACTGAATTCATAGAATAAACTCTGTTTTTGATTAAAAGTGTTTGAGGCCGCTGCTGAATAACACGTGAAAGGCAGGCCCTTGTGCTCCTCGTTACCAAAATCAATAAACAGTTGTAGGTCAGGTTAACTCCATGATACATTTTGGAGTTTTCTAAACCCTGGCCCGTAACAAATTGTGGGCTTGTGGGATAAAAGTCTATCATTCATGATTGGGTTGGCTTAGTGAACTTAAAGACAGTGAGGGGTGAGCATTTTTGTGTTTGCTTTTCATGTGTGGTATTCCATTTTAGGTCGGGACTGTGTTGTGGTTAATGGCTCTTTCAGAAGATCAGATGATTTTTGGTGTGGACACGGTAACGCGCAGTACCTTACGGACAGAGACTAAACAAAGGCTTTTGGATTTGACAAAAACATTGCAGTTAACACTGCCTGGTAAAATACGAATGGAAGAGGTAATTGCAGCAGTAGCTGAACATTTAAAGTTGCATTAGAAACAGTGAGACTCATTGGAAATGGCAAGAATTCAATTACAGGTCAAGCAACTTGAACATGAAAAAGAATTAATGCAGCTTGAATACAAAATGAGGGGAAACAAAGAATAGCCCCAACAGAACAAAAAGAGAGAAAAAGGGAGGTACAGATCAAGGAAAAATAAAACGAGAGAGAAAGAGATTGGAGAGGAAAAATAAAAAGAGAGAGAAGAAAGGGAAAAGGAGAGATTTTGAACTTCGGAAAATGGCCATGAAACGTGAAAAGCTGTTTGAGGATAGTGATGAGGATAGTGAGCATGAGCATCATAGTCAAAGGCTTGGTGGGGATCTATTTAAACATGTCCAAGGATTGCCACTGTTTGATGAGAAGGATGTAGACGCCTTTTTCATTTCGTTTGTGAAGGCAGCTAAACAAATTAAATGGCCACAGGACATGTGGGTATTACTGATTCAAACGAAATTGGTAGGTAGAGCTAGTGAAGTGTTTGCATCACTATCAGAGGAGGTACCTGGGACGTATGAGAATGTGACAAAATACATCTTAGGACATATGAACTAGTGCCTGAAGCCTACAAAAAAGGTTTACAAATTTGAGGAAAGAACTTGGTCAAACACACATGGAGTTTGAAAGGATCAAACAGAGTAATGTTGACAGGTGGATAAGGACTTTGAAATTGGACAAAACGTATGGAGATGTTAGAGAAATTCTCCTTTTGGAGGAGTTAAAAAATTCAATTCCTGATGTAGTGAGAACTCATGTGGAAGAGCAGAGGGTTAAAACTGCTCGATTAGCAGCAGGAATGGCAGATGTTTATGAATTAGTTCAAAAATCAAAGTTTGATTTCCGACATCAGTTTCAGCCAGTGAGGGATAAAAACTGGGGGAAAAAGAAATACTCAAGTGGTAAAGGTGGAGGTGATCTGATGGGACATAATGAGAAGAGTGTACCTCAGATTAACAAAGAAATCCAGGAGGGTGGAAGAGAAATGAAAAGTTTCAGATGCTCTTACTCTAATATAGTAGTCTATGTAAAGTCACAGTGTTGGGGGTTGAAAAAAAGGACTGGGAAGGCTGATGTGATAAAACAGGATACGCCAGTGGGGTCTGTTAAAGTGGTAAAGGGAAGCCCAATTGAAGCAAAGGAGGAGGTGCAAAAGATTGTACAGCCTGATCAAGAGGTGATTGATAAGAAGCTGCCAGATCTCTTCAAATAATTTACTTGTGTGGGTAAAGTTTACTCACGTGTATCAGGAGGAGCAGGTAAATAAGACACAATTTGAAGAGATATGGGAACAAGTCAATCTTTGCTGGTAAGAGATGACGAGTTATGTAATTTGGAAGGCATATTCCCAGAAAAGTTGGTAATATGTTGAATTCAGGGTGAGAGGAGTCGTGTTCCATTATAAAGGGTAAGGCTAGAAAGTCCAGTGAAGAGTGGTAAAGTGGTAGTAGGAGTAATAGAGAAACTAGCTGTCCAGGAATACAGTTTATCTTGGGTAATTATATAGCTGGATGGCACGCCGGAGTGATGCCGACTGTGGTTGATAAGCCAATGGAGAATCAGGCAACTGAAGTGTTGAAGGACGAATATCCTGGATTTTTCCGGATTGTGCAGTAACAATGTCGCAAAGTCACAGGTTAAGACAAGAGGAGAAGTCAAAGATTGAAGATAAAGTTAAAGTTCAATAATCAGAAAATATTTTTGATCAGAGAGTGGGAAAAAAACACGAACAGGTGGCGGATGAGGCGGATATTTTCAGTTCAAGAAAATTGGCGGAGTTACAACAGAAAGATATAGAAATAAAACAGATGTATCAGGAAGCATACACGGAAGTGGAATCTGCGTGTATACCAGAGTGTTATTACCGTAAAAGTAATGGCTTAATGAGCAAATGGAGACCTTTAAATATGCAGGCGGACGAAAAGTGGGCAGACGTTCATGGAGTGGTATTGCCGGTAGGTTATAGAAAGGAGGTGTTGCGAGTTGTACATGAGGTACCATTCGGAAGTCATTTGGGAATAAGGAAAACGCAAGCTAAAATCCAGATTTTTTTTTTATTGCCGTGGACTATATAAAGATGGAGTTAACTTTTGTAGATCATGTCACACATGGCAAGCGATAGGGAAACCTCAAGCAGTGATAAAACCAGTGCCCTTAATACCCGTTCCAGCATTTGAGGAACCTTTGACAAGGGTCTTAATTGATTGCATAGGACCGCTTCCTAAAATGAAAAGTGGGAATCAATATATTTTTACTAGAATGGATGTGTCTACTAGGTTTCCAGAGGCCATTCCAGTACGCAATATTACAGCTAAAAAGATTCTGGAGGAGTTACTGAAATTCTTACTCGTTATGGATTACCCACAGAAATAAAATCGGATCAAGGATCATTTGCCTCAAGGTTATACAATGAAGTTATTGATAGCTTAGGAGTAAAACAATTTAAATCAATTCCATACCATCCAGAATCGAAGGGAGCATTAGAACGGTGGCATCAGACGTCAAAGACAACGTCTAGGGCTTATTGTCAAGATCATCCAGCGGATTGGGACAAAGGACTGCCATTTGTAATGTTTGCAATTAGGGATGCACCTACTGAGTCAACCAAATCCAGTCCTTTTGAATTAGTTTCTGGTCATGAGGTAAGAGGACCACTTAAATTGATTAAGGAGAAATTGGTAAGTGAGCAGTGTGAAATTACATTCCTGGATGACGTGTCAAATTTTAGGGAACGATTAAATACAGCAGGTGAATTGGCTAGACAACATCGAAGTTACACAGCAAGTGATGAAACGGGTAGCGGACAAGAAACTAAAAGTTTGCAGTTTTATTCGAGATAAATGTTAGTGTTGTTTCCAGTGGTAGGTGAACCTTTAAAAGCTTGGGATGGTGGACCTAATCTGATGGAAAGGAAATTAAGTGAGGAGGTTTTACTGATCCTAATTCAAAGTGAAGAACGAAATCCAGGAGACTGAATTTTTATTTTTTTTATTTTAATAAATTTAGAGTGGCCAATTGTTTTTTTTCCAATTAAGGGGCAATTTAGCATGGTCAATCCACCTACAGTGCACATATTTGGGTTGTGCGGGTGAAACCCACGCAAACACGGGGAAAATGTGCAAACTCCACGTGGACAGTGGCCCTGAGCCGGGATCAAACCTGCGACCATAAGACCAGAAGACATAGGAGCAGGATTAGGCCACTCGGTCCATCGAGTCTGCTTCGCCATTCAATCATCGCTGATAGTTTCTCATCCCCATTCTTCTGCCTTCTTTCCATAACCCCTGATCCCCTTCTTAATCATAAGACCTCGGCACCATGAGGCAGCAGTGCTAACCACTGCACCAACGTGCTGCCCCAGATGACTCTGAACCTGACTTTCCTCAAATTAAATTGGATAACAAGGATGTTCTTAAGCATTGGGATAATGTGTTGAGTTACCTTCCGGGGGGAAACAAACTGACCTGAAAGAGTTATTGATATCACGTGGGCAAGTTTGTGGAGATAAATTGTGAACAACTAAATGGCTATACATGATGTAGATGTGGGAAATGCTGTTCCAATTAAACAACATCCATATCGACTTAATCCTTTAAAATTGGCACAGGTTAACAAAGAAATCGAAAGTGTGCTTACAAATGGCATAATTGAAGTCTGTGGCAGCCAATGGAGCTCACCCATAGTGATTGTGTGTGGACGATAGAAAGGTTGTGCAGTTACAAGAACGGACTCTTATTCTATCCCGCGCTTGGAGGACTGCATTGAGAAGGTGGGACAATCAGGTTTTATTTCCAAACTGAATTTCCTTAAAGGTTACTGGCAGGTACCTTTATTCGAAAGGGCGAAGGAGATTTCAGCTTTTGTGACTCCAGATGGCATATACCAGTTCAAAGTTATGCCATTTTGCATGAAAAACGCCCCAACCACATTTCAACGGTTAACCAACAAAGTTGGTTCAAGATTACCAAATTGTGGGGCTGGTTTAGCACAGGGCTAAATCGCTGGCTTTGTTAGCAGACCAATGCAGGCCAGCGGCACAGTTCAATTCCTGTACCAGCCTCCCCGAACAGGCGCCGGAATGTGGCGACTAGGGGCTTTTCACAGTAACTTCATTTGAAGCCTACTTGTGACAATAAGTCAATTTATTTATCTACATCGATGATCTGGTGATTTTTAGTCAGACATGGAAAGAACATTTAAAACATCTGATGGAGTTACTCGATCGACTTCAGTCGGCGGGGTTCATGGTAAATCTACCCAAAAGTGAATTTGGCAAAGCCCAAGTCACGTTCCTTGCCCATACAAACGGACAGGGTCGAATGGTCCCACGCGGTGTGAAAACAAAAGTTATTGGGGAGCTTCCAATACCCTTTACATAAAGGGAAATAATGCGATTTCTTGGCATGAGTGGAGTGTACCGAAAATTTGTGCGTATTTTAGCAGTATGGTTGCTCCACTGAAGGACTTGCTCAAGAAGCGCAACAAATTTCAGTGGACGACGGAGTGTCAACAGGCATTTCACGGCCTGAAGGCTGTGTTAAACACTGCTCCTGTGTTGGCTACCACAAATTATGCACAACGATTCAAAGTGGCTGTCGATGCGAGTGACGTGGGTGTAGGTGCTGTGCTGTTGCAAGAAGACAGCGAAGGAATAGAGCGGCCGATTAGATTTTTTTCCAAGAAATTGAATAATCACCAGAGGATTTTTTCAACGATTGAGAAAGAGACTTTAGCTTGGTGCTGGCTTTGCAACATTTTCACATTTATGTGACCAGCAATTTGTCTGAAACAATTATATATACTGATCATAATGCATTGACGTTTTGGAGCGATTCCGGAATAACAATGCAAGATTGTTTCGATGGAGTTTATTGTTGCAGCCATTTCATTTAAAAATTGAAGATGTGGCAGGACGGGAAAACGTGATAGCCGATGCTTTGTCACCAATGTGATGAAGAGCAGAAGGTTCGATGGTGGAAGGAGAACTAAAATGGACAGTATTATTATGAATGATTGCCTGTTTGGGTTTTGTTTTCTAAAAAATATATAGTTATTCTCAGCTTTTCTTAAATTAAAGTGAAAAGGTGAAAAATGAAACCATCTTGAAGTTGATGATTTATTTTTCTTCTTGGTGGGAGGTGTCATGGGAGACTGCCTTTAAGAAATGTTTTGGCTTCTCAAATGGCTGCAGTGATGTAATGGTGTGGGTGTCGCTGGGCTGTGGCTCTGAGTTTTGCTTTTGGTTTACACAATTGGAAGCTGGATTCAGACAAAGCTGATTTATTTGCTCTCTCTCTCTCTGCATGTTAAAATGTGTCCAGATAACTTGATAATTTAAAAGTGTTAACTGTTTCCTGGAAAGAATTCAAACCTACAGATTTTGGTAAAAGGGTTTTCCTGGTTTAGTGGATGTTGTTATCGAATTGAAACAGTTGAAGGGAAGTTATTACGTTTTATATATATAGAGAGTACAGTAGCTGTGTGGGGTATTTATGTTTGTTGTTGATAAAGGTGCTAACTGTGTGTGTTTCTAGAAATATTAACTGAAGTTGCAGAATAAACTTTGTGTTTGATTGAAAGTGCATAAGGCCCCTGTTGAATAACCCCTGAAAGATAGGCCACTGTGCTCCTCATAAACAAAATTAGTAAAAAGTTGTAGGTCAGGTTAATTCCATGATATACTTTGGACTTTTTTAAACGCTGGCCAAAAGCACCAGGGAATCGTGTCCCACTCCGGATCATTCCCACATCCGTTTCCGAGACCTCCCATTCCCCTCCTGGGGAACATGCAACCCCCCCCCCCCCCCCCAAGTTACTGTGAAAAGCCACTGGTCGCCACATTCCGGCGCCTGTTTGGGGAGGCTGGTACGGGAATTAAACCGTGCTGCTGGCCTGCATTGGCCTGCTTTCAAAGCCAGCTATTTACATTGTGTGAGACATTTCGGAGATCAGGTACTTCTCACACCCGTTCAGCTATTATATCTGGAACTCTAGCGCACCTTCCTTCCAGAATTGTGCTGAGTTGTGGGGGAATACTTCCTTATCTATTGGGAATAAGAAACCCTGTCCAGAGGAGATCATGGGAAAGCGGTGGAGCGCAAACACGGGATCCTGAACACCAGCAGCAACCGTAAACATGGCACCCCTCTGCTGCTGCCTTCAACCATGACCAGCACAGATCATTCCAGAGTATAGGAGTACTGCTTATGATCTGAAACAGGTCAATTCACGGTTGAGTTCAACAGGCAAAATGAAGAGCAGATCAAACTGCCATTCTGACAGAGGGATGTAGAATAAGAGGGAAATAAGAACAAGAACAACGAAAAGTACAGCACAGGATCAGGCCCTTCGGCCCTCCAAGCCTGTGCCGACCATGCTCCTCGTCTAAACTAAATTCTTCTGCACTTTCAGGGTCCGTATGCCTCTATTCCCATTCTGTTCATGTGTTTGTCAAGGTGCCCATTAAATGTCACTATCGTCTTGCTTCCACCACCTCCTCCGGCAGCGGGTTCCAGGCACCCACTACCCTCTGTGTAAGACAACTTGCCTCGGACATCTCCTCTAAACCTTGCCCCTCGCAACTTAAACCAATGCCCCCTAGTAATTGACCCCTCTACCCTGGGAAAAAAATCTCTGACTATCCAATATAATGAGAGTAAGAACATAAGAACTAGGAACAGGAGTAGGCCATCTGGCCCCTCGAGCCTGGTCCGCCATTCAATGAGATAATGGCTGATCTTTGTGGACTCTGCCCCACTCTGCGGCCCGTACACCATATGCCCGAATCCCTTTATTCCTTAGAAAGGTATCTATTTTTTTCTTTAAAACATTTAAAGAAGGAGGCTCAACTGCTTCTCTGGCAAGGAATTCCAAAGATTCACAACCCTTCGGGTGAAGAAGTTCCTCCTAAACTCGGTCCAAAATCTACTTCCGCTTATTTTGAGGCTATGCCCCCTAGTTCTGCTTTCCCTGAACAGTGGAAACAACGTGCCCGCATCTATCCTATCTATTCCCTTCATAATTTTATATGTTTCATAATATCCCCCCCGCATCCTTCGAAACTCCAATGAGTACAGTCCCAGTCTACTCAATCTCTCCTCATAATCTAATCCCCTCAACTCTGGGTTCAACCTCTTGAATCGCTTCTGCACTCCCTCCAGTGCCAATATGTCCTTTCTCAGGTAAGGAGACCAAAACTGAACACAATACTCAAGATGTGGCCTCACCAACACCTTATACAATTGCAGCATTACCTCCCTAGTATTGAACTCCATCCCTCTAGCAATGAAAGACAAAACTCGATTAGCCTTCTTAATCACCTGTTGCACCTGCACACCAACTTTTTGCGACACGTGCACAAGCACACCCAGGTCCCTCTGCACAGCAGCATGTTTTAACATCTTCCCGTTTAAATAATAATCCATTCTGCTGTTATTCCACCCAAAATGGATAGCCTCGCACTTGGCAACATTGAATTCCATCTGGCTGACCCTAGCCCGTTCACCTAACCTATCCACATTCTTCTGCAGATTCTGGTATCCGCTGCACTTTTTGCTTTACCACTAATCTTAGTGTCGTCTGCAAACTTTGACTCATTGCACTTGGTCCCCAACAGCAAATCATCTATGTAAATTGTGAACAACTGCGGGCCCAACACTGATCCTTGAGGGACCCCACTAGTTACAGGTTGCCAACCAGAGAAACACCCATTTATCCCCACTCTCTGCTTTCTGTTAGGTAACCAATCCTCTACCCATGCTACCACTTTACCCTCAATGCCATGCACCTTTAGTTTATGCAGCAACCTTTTGTGTGGCACCTTGTCAAAAGCTTTCTGGAAATCCAGATATACCACATCCATTGGCTCCCCGTTATGTACTGCACTTGTAAAGTCCTCAAAACATTCTACCAAATTAGTCAGGCACGACCTACCCTTTATGAACCCATGCTGCGTCTACCCAATGGGACAATTTCCCTCCAGGTGCCCCGCTATTTCCTCCTTAATGATAGATTCCAGCATTTCCCCTACAACCGAAGTTAAGCTTACCGGCCTATAATTACCCGCTTTCTGCGACCTCCTTTTTTAAACAGTGGCGTCACGTATGCTACTTTCCAATCCTCTGGGGCCACCCCAGAGTCGAGTGAATTTTGATAAATTATCACTAGTGCGTTTACAATTTCCCTAGACATCTCTTTTAACACTCTGTGATGCATCCCATCAGGGCCAGGAGACTTGTCTAACTTTTTCCCCATTAGCTTGCCCAATACTGCCTCCTTCGTAATTACAATCATCTCAATGTCCTCACCTATCATGTCTTTATTTCCATCAGTCACTGGCATGTTATTTGTGTCTTCCACTGTGAAGACTGACTCTAAAAACCTGTTCGGCTCCTCAGCCATTTCCCCGTCTCCTATTATTAAATCTCCCTTCTCATCTTCCAAAGGACCAATATTTACGTTAGCCACTCTTTTTTGTATTATATATTTGTACAAAGAACAAAGAACAAAGAAATGTACAACACAGGAACATGCCCTTCGGCCCTCCAAGCCCGCGCCGACCATGCTGCCCGACTAAACTACAATCTTCTACACTTCCTGGGTCCGTATCCTTCTATTCCCATCCTATTCATGTATTTGTCAAGATGCCCCTTAAATGTCACTATCGTCCCTGCTTCCACCACCTCCTCCGGTAGCGAGTTCCAGGCACCCACTACCCTCTGCGTAAAAAACTTGCCTCGTACATCTACTCTAAACCTTGCCCCTCCCACCTTAGTAAGGCGAAAAGGTCACTGATAGGAGTAGTCTATAGGCCACCAAATAATAACAGGATGGTAGGGCAGGCAATAAGCAAAGAAATAACGGATGCATGTAGAAATGGTACAGCGGTTATCATGGGAGATTTTAATCTGCATATCGATTGATTTAACCAGGTTGGTAAAGGCAGCCTTGAGGAGGAGTTTATAGAATGTGTCCGGAATAATGTCCTGGAACAGTATGTAATGGAACCTACAAGAGAACAAGCGTCCTAGATCTGGTTCTGTGTAATGAGGCAGGATTGATTAATGATCTCATAGTTCGGGATCCTCTTGGAAGGAGCGACCACAATATGGTGGAATTTAAAATATAGTTGGAGGATGACAAGGTGAAATCAAACACTTGTGTATTGTGCTTAAACAAAGGCGATTACAATGGGATGAGAGAAGAACTAGCTGAGGTAGACTGGGAGCAAAGACTTCATGGTGAAGCAGTTGAGGAACAGTGGAGAACCTTCCGAACGATCTTTCACAGTGTTCAGGAAAGGTTCATACCGACAAAAAAAGAAAGACGGTAGAAAGGGAAAATCGACCGTGGATATCGAAGGAGGCGAGGGAGAGTATCAAATTGAAGGAAAAAACATACAAAGTGGCAAAAAGTAGTGGGAGATTCGAGGACTGAGAAGTCTTTAGGGGACAACAGAAAGCTACTAAAAAAAGCTATAAAGAAGAGTAAGATAGACTATGAAAGTAAACTTGCTCAGAACATAAAAGCAGATAGGAAACGATTCGTCAAATATATAAGACAAAAAGAGTGGCTAAGGTAAATATTGGTCCTTTGGAAGATGAGAAGGGAGATTTGATAATAAGAGACGGGGAAATGGCTGAGGAGCCGAACAGGTTTTTTGGGGGTCAGTCTTCACAGTGGAAGACACAAATAACATGCCAGTGACTGATGGAAATAAAGATATGATAGGTGAGGACCTTGCGATGATTGTAATCACTAAGGAGGCAGTATTGGGCAAGCTAATGGGGCTAAAGGTAGACAAGTCTCCTGGCACTGATGGGATGCAACCCGGAGTGTTAAAAGTGTTGGCTAGGGAAATTGTAAACGCACTAGTGATAATTTATCAAAATTCACTAGACTCTGGGGTGGTCCCAGAGGATTGGAAAGTAGCAAACATGACACCACTGTTTAAAAAAGGAGGTCGCAGAAAGCGGGTAATTATAGGCCGGTAAGCTTAACTTCGGTTGTAGGGAAAATGCTGGAATCTATCATTAAGGAGGAAATAGAGGGGCACCTGGAGGGAAACCTGGACGCAGCTTGTATTCGTAAAGGGTAGGTCGTGTCTGACTAATTTGGTAGAATTTTTTGAGGACGTTACCAGTGCAGTAGATAACAGGGAGCCAATGGATGTGGTATATCTGGATTTCCAGAAAGCTTTTGACAAGGTGCCACACAAAAGGTTGCTGCATAAACTAAAGATGCATGGCATTGAGGGTAAAGTGGGAGCATGGGTAGTGGATTAGATAATTAACATAAAGCAGAGAGTGGGGATAAATGGGTGTTTCTCTGGTTGGCAACCTGTAACTAGTGGGGTCCCTCAAGGATCAGTGTTGGGCCCTCAGTTGTTCACAATTTACATCGACGATTTGGAGTTGGGGACCAAATGCAATGTGGCAAAGTTTGCAGACGACACTAAGATGAGTGGTAAAGCAAAAAGTGCAGAGGATTCCGGAAGTCTGCAGGAGGATTTGGATAGGTTAGGTGAACGGGCTAGGGTCTGGCAGATGGAATTCGATGTCGCCAAGTGTGAGGCTATCCATTTTGGGAGGAATAACAGCAGAATGGATTATTATTTAAACGGTAAGATGTTAAAACGTGCTGCTGTGCAGAGGGACCTGGGTGTGCTGGTTCACGAGTCGCAAAAGGTTGGTGTGCAGGTGCAACGGGTGATTAAGAAGGCTCATCGAGTTTTGTCTTTCATTGCTAGAGGGATGGAGTTCAAGACTAGTGAGGTTATTCTGCAATTGTATAAGGTGTTAGTGAGGCCGCATCTGGAGTATTGTGTTCAGTTTTGGTCTCCTTACCTAAGAAAGGACATATTGGCACTGGAGGGAGTTCAGAGGAGATTCACTGGGTTGATCCCAGAGTTGAGAGGATTAGATTATGACGAGAGGTTGCGTAGACTGGGACTGTACTCATTGGAGTTTAGAAGGATACGGGGGGGGGGGATCTTATTGAAACAGATAAAATTATGAAGGGAATAGATAGGATAGATGGTGGCTGGTTGTTTCCACTGGTCGGGAAAGCAGAACTAGGGGGCATAGCCTCAAAATAAGGTGAAGTAGATTTAGGACCGAGTTTTTAGGACAGACATGGAAATGGCCTTCTGGGCCAGAGCTGTGAGTTCTGAAGAAGGAGACCAGTTGTCTTTGGTACAGCTGTGTCAGAATGAACTATCAATGATCTAAATTTCGTGGCATTCAAAATATAATGGATAAATATGGAGAGGGGACTGGTTTAGCACAGTGGTCTAAGACAGCTGGCTTGTAATGCAGAACAAGACCAGCAGCACGGGTTCAATTCCCGTTCCAGCCTCCCCGAACAGGGGCCGGAATGTGGTGACTAGTGGCTATTCACAGTAACTTCATTGAAGCCTACTTGTGACAATAAGCGGTTATTATTATTATTAGAGGCTGAGAATGCATTGCAATAATGTGTAGTTACTACCTACACAAAATCAAGGCACGTTTGGGCAATTATGTTGAATTCTTCGAATGACTAATCCGAAAATGTGGTTTAGATTTGAATGATAGGTACAACATACTTTTATAAAGGCTGTCGGCAAATTCCAACAGAGCAGGCAGCCGACTAATCTCCAGGCAAGTCGAAATAGGGCACACAGTTGGATGGACATCAAACTACACACCGAGAGGAAACCGGGAGGAGAGATCCTAGGTTGTTACTCAGATTCATCCACGTCGGCAAGTGGAGGTTCCCAGGATGTTTGCTGGAAGCAGTGTCATTCACCATTCAAATCAGGACATCGGAGCGCAATTTATGGATTAAAGTTCAAATTGCATTGAAAGTGTTCATTTCCGGTCGCCACACTACCAGAAGGATGTGGAGGCTTTAGCGAGGATGCAGAAGTGATTTACCAGAATGTTGCCTGGTATGGAGGGCATTAGCTATGAGGAGCGGTTGAATAAACTCGGTTTGTTCTCACTGGAGCAACGGAGGTTGAGGGGTGACCTGATAGAGGTCTACAAAATTATGAGGGGCATAGAGTGGATAGTCAGAGGATTTCCCCCAGGGTAGAGGGGCCAATTACTAAGGGGCATAGGTTTATGGTGCGAGGGGCAAGGTTTAGAGGAGATGTACGAGGCACGTTTTTTACACAGAGGATAGAGGATGCCTGGAACTCGATACCGGCGAAGGTGGTCGAAGCAAGGACGATAGTGACATTTAAGGGGCACCTTGACCAATACATGAATAGGATGGGAATAAAGGAATAGGACCCCGGAAGTGTAGAATACTTTAGTTTAGATGGGCAGCATGGTCGGCACGGGCTTGGAGGGCCGAAGGGCCTGTTCCTCTGCTGTACTTCTCTTTGTTCTTTGTTTCTGAAAGCACATTGATTGCAGCTGATTGATGATTAAGAGAGATGTACTATGACCATTCCATTGTAGCTCAGTGTCAGTTTCTCAATTGTCCACGGATCGATGATTTTCTCCAGTACACTAAGAAATGTCGGTGCGAAAGTGTTGGAGTCAGAGGATCAGGCTGAATATTATCATAAAATCAAAGCATTGTATTGGGAAATCGTCACAAATCAATTGATGTAAAAATCAGATCACAGGTTAAACAACATTGGAACGTCGTTATTGACACTGAACGTATTGTTTAAAGGTCACCTTCTTGTATCGGGAGTCATTCACTCATGCAGGCCAATGGACTGATTCCAAAACTGTGAGAGTAAATTAGTTATTTAACCTCGAACACTTTAATAAGTGTTCCAGCCAGCACGGTAGTACAGTGATTAGCACAATTGCTTCTTGGCTCTGGGTTGATCCTGCAATAAATGTAGCACAGGACCCTGCGCCCATCCACATTAACCCCTTCACCTACAGCCTGCCCTCAATCCTAATGTCAGAATTGGACACTTCGACAATGATGCCACAGAGTTCATTATCTCTCGCAAATAATCACACACCGATGTACTCTCTGTCCATATGCCACTAGATCTGGACAGTATTTGGGCTCAGGCTGATAAGTGGGAAGTTACATATTCGCCACACAATTGGCAGACAAGGACACACTCCAGGTGTAGAGTATCCAACCAGGTTCTCTTCACATTCCATGGAGTTACCATCGCTGAATCCCCCGTTATCGACCTCCTGAGGAGTTACCCCCAAAGTGAAGGGGGCCCGCCAATAAAGACGGTTTCAGCAACATGTGCCCTGAATTCTGCGGGGGTGTAACCTGGTTCACAAAATCTAGCCACCGTGAACAATTCAGGTGTGCGGTGAAATGCCCCAATCTGCCTGCACCAGCCCTGCTCCAAGAACACTCCAGTGGTTTAATCCAATCCAAGGCAATACGCCAATCTTTACATTCAATCCATCAACAAGTTAACCAATCACTTCCTTCACCTTGAAACAGCGACAGGCTGTTGTCCAGGTGGCATTGCAATAGCCCGCTCTCGGACAGGTCCTTCGACATGCCTATCCAGTACCACCCCAAAGGATAGCGACAGAAGCTGCAAGATGACAGGCACACCTCACAACTGTTCCCCAAACTCAACAGCACCTCAATTTCCTCCTCTATCACCTTCCCTTCTACTGTCCCTCTGGTCAAATCCTGGAACCTTCTTCCCAATTGAACTCTGGCCATCCCTCTACCGAATACACTACACTTGTTCTGCAATGCACATCATTTCCACGTTGTAGCAGTGAACTATAAAGACCAACCGATGGGCGGTCACAGCGCGTCCTAACGAAATATAGTAACATTAAAAATGACACCACCCTGACCACGAGATTCCAATAAATATGTTGGCGAAGGAAATAATTCAACGAGGGATTAAATGTAGTCATTAGAGTAAATAGACATAGAATAAGTACACGTCCCTCTACAGGGGATTTGGAGATAGAAACAGGCCGGGGAATTATTCAAATATCTGTTCTCTTCCAGTAAGTTACTTTCAATAGTGGCATCAAAGTATTTTTCTGGATACACTCGTGAGAAAGATTCTTCCAACATCAGCGAAACAATCCCTGTTTTCAGTGCATGAAACTGACAAAGCAGTTCTAATGAATGGAGAAACTGCACCAAAAAGGTATGATTTCAGAACTGAACCAATGTATTTCATTGTGATTGGGGAGATACAATGAGCACAACCCTGAAGTGACAGACGTCCCCTGCAAATAGTTGGCAATGGAACCTGGTTGGTGAACCCACCCCAGTTCACAACAATTCATCACCCTCTCTCACCCCATATTCTGTACAATACGACACTGATCTAACCCCACCCCCATACACTGTACAATCCGACACTGATATAACCCTCCCCCATACACTGTACAATGCAACACTGATATAGCCCTCCCCCGTACACTGTACAATCCCACAATGATATAACCCTCCCCATACACTGTACAATCCCACACTGATATAACCTTCCCATACACTGTACAATCCCACACTGATATAACCCTCCCCCGTACACTGTACAATGCCACACTGATATAACCCTCACCCCATACACTGTACAATCCCACACTTATATAACCCTCTCCCCATACACTGTACAATCCCACACTGATATAACCCTCCCCCGTACACTGTACAATGCCACACTGATATAACCCTCACCCCATACACTGTACAATCCCACACTTATATAACCCTCTCCCCATACACTGTACAATCCCACACTGATATAACCCTCTCCCCATACACTGTACAATCCCACACTGATATAACCCTCACCATACACTGTACAATCCCACACTGATATAACCCTCTCCCATACACTGTACAATCCCACACTGATATAACCCTCTCCCCATACACTGTACAATCCCACACTGATATAACGCTCTCCCCATACACTGTACAATCCCACACTGATATAACCCTCCACATACACTGTACAGTCCCACACTGATATAATCCTCCCCATACACTGTACAATCCCACACTGATATAACCCTCCCCCATACACTGTACAATCCCACACTGATATAACCCTCCCCCATACACTGTACAATCCCACACTGATATAACCCTCCCATACACTGTACAATCCTACACTGATATAACCCTCTCCCCATACACTGTACAATCCCACACTGATATAACCCTCCCCCATACACTGTACAATCCCACACTGATATAACCCTCCCCATACACTGAACAATCCCACACTGATATAACCCTCCCCATATACTGTACACTCCCACACTGATATAACCCTCTCCCCATACACTGTACGGTCACTCACTGATATAACCCTCCCCCATACACTGTACAATCCCATACTGATATAACCCTGTCCCCATACACTGTACACTCCCACACTGATATAACCCTCTCCCCATACACTGTACAATTCCACACTGATATAACCCTCCCAATACACTGTACAATCTCACACTGATATAACCCTCCCCATACTCTGTACAATCTCACACTGATATAACCCTCCCCATACACTGTACAATCCCACACTGATATAACCGCCCCCCATAGTCTGTACAATCCCACACTGATATAACCCTCCCATAAACTGTACAATTCCACACTGATATAACCCTCTCCCCATACACTGCACAATCCCACACTGATATAACCCTCCCATACACTGTACAATCCCACACTGATATAACCCTCTCCCCATACACGGTACAATGATATAACGCTCCCCATACACTGTACAATCCCACACTGATTTAATCCTCTCCCCATACACTGTACAATCCCACACTGATAAATCCCTCCCATGCACTGTACAATCCCACACTGATATAACCCACCCCCATACACTGTACAATCCCACACTGATATAACCCCCCATACACTGTACAATCCCACACTGATATAACCCTCTCCCCATACACTGTACAATCCCACACTGAAATAACCCTCCCCATACACAGTACAATCCCACACTGATATAACCCTCTCCCATACACTGTACAATCCCACAATGATATAACCCTCCCCTTACACTGTTCAATCCTACACTGATATAACCCTCCCCATACACTGTACAATCCCACACTGATATAACCCTCTCCATACACTGTACAATCCCACACTGATATAACCCTCCCCATACACTGTACAATCCCACACTGATATAACCCTCTACCCATAAACTTTACAACCCCACACTGATATAACCCTCCCCATACACTGTACAATCCCACACTGATTTAACGCTCCCCATACACTGTACAATTCCACACTGATATAACCCTCCCTATAACCTGTGCAATCCCACACTGATATACCCCTCCCCATACACTGAACAATCGCACACTGATATAACCCTCTCCCCATGCAATGTGAAATCCCACACAGATATAACCCTCCCCATACACTGTACAATCCCACACTGATATAACCCCCCCATACACTGTAGAATCCCACAATGATATAACCCTCCCCTTACACTGTTCAATCCTACACTGATATAACCCTCCCCATACACTGTACAATCCCACACTGATTTAACCCTCCCCCATACACTCTACAATCCCACACTGATATAACCCTCCCCATACACTGTACAATCCCACACTGATATAACCCTCTCCCCATACACTGCACAATCCCACACTGATATAACCCTCCCCATACACTGTACAATCCCACACTGATATAACCCTCTCCCCATACACTGTACAATCCCACACTGCTATAACACAACCCATGCACTGTACAATCCCACACTGATATAACCCTCTCCATACACTGTACAATCCCACACTGATATAACCCTCCCCATACACTGTACAATCCCACACAGATATAACCCTCTCCCCATAAACTTTACAACCCCACACTGATATAACCCTCCCCATACACTGTACAATCACACACTGATTTAACGCTCCCCATACACTGTACAATTCCACACTGATATAACCCTCCCTATAACCTGTGCAATCCCACACTGATATACCCCTCCCCATACACTGAACAATCGCACACTGATATAACCCTCTCCACATGCAATGTAAAATCCCACACAGATATAACCCTCCCCATACACTGTACAATCCCACACTGATATAACCCCCCCATACACTGTAGAATCCCACACTGATATAAACCTGTCCCCATACACTGTACAATCCCAAACTGATATTACCCTCCCCATACACTGTACAATTCCACACTGATATAACCCTCCCCATACACTGTACAATCCCACGCTTATATAACCCCCCCATACACTGTACAATCCCACACTGATATAACCCGCTCCCCATACACTGTGCAATCCCACACTGATATAACCCTCCCCATACACTGTACAATCCCACACTGATATAACCCTCCCCATACACTGTACAATCCCACACTGATATAACCCCCCACCCATACACTGTACAATCCCACACTGAAATAACCCTCCCCATACACTGTACAATCCCACACTGATATAATGCCCCCATACACTGTAGAAACCCAAACTGATATAAACCTGTCCCCATACACTGTACAATCCCACACTGATATTACCCTCCCCATACACTGTACAATTCCACACTGATATAACCCTCCCCATACACTGTACAATCCCACGCTTATATAACCCCCCCATACACTGTACAATCCCACACTGATATAACCCACCTCCATACACTGTACAATCCCACACTGATATAACCCTCCCCCATACACTTTACAATCCCACACTGATATAACCCTCCCCATACACTGTACAATCCCACACTGATATAACCCCCCCCATACACTGTATAATCCCACACTGATGTAGCCGTGTCCCAACACACTGTCCAATCCCACACTGATATAACCCTCTCCCCATACACTGTACAATCCCACACTGTTTTAACTCTCTCCACATACACATTACAATCCCATACAGATATAACCCCCTCCCCATACACTGTACAATCCCACACTGATATAACTCTCCCCCATACACTTTACAATCCCACACTGATATAACCCTCCCCATACACTGTACAATCCCACACTGATATAACCCCCCCCCCATATACTGTATAATCCCACACTGATGTAGCCGTGTCCCAACACACTGACCAATCCCACACTGATATAACCCTCTCCCCATACACTGTACAATCCCACACTGATATAACTCTCTCCACATACACATTACAATCCCATACAGATATAACCCCCTCCCCATACACTGTACAATCCCACACTGATATAACCCTCCCCATACAATGTACAATCCCACACTGATAAACCCCCCTCCCCATACACTGTACAATCCCACACTGATATAACCCTCCCCATACACTGTACAATCCCACACTGATATAACCCTCCCCATACACTGTACAATCCCACACTGAGAGAACCCTCCCCATTCACTGTACAATCCCACACTGATATAACCCTCCCCATGCACTGTACAATCCCACACTGATATACCCCCCCCCCACCCATACACTGTGCAATCACACACTGATATAACCCTCCCCATACACTGTACAATCCCACACTGATATAACCCTCCCCATGCACTGTACAATCCCACACTGATATAGCCCCCCTCCCAAACACTGTACAATCCCACATTAATATATCCCTCCCCATACATTGTACAATCCGACAGTGATATATACCTCTCCACATACACTGTACAATCCCACACAGATATAACCTTCCCCATACACTGTACAATTCCACACTGATATAACCCTCCCCATACACTGTACAGTCCCACACTGATATAGCCCCCCATGCACTGTACAAACCAACACTGATATAACCCTCTCCATACACTGTACAAGCCCACACTGATATAACCCTCTCCCCATGCACTGTACAATCCCACACTGATATAACCCTCACCCATACACTGTACAATCCCACACTGGTATCACCCTCCCCATATCCTGTACAATCTACACTGATATAACCCTCCCCATACGCTGTACAATCCCACACTGAGAGAACCCTCCCCATTCACTGTACAATCCCACACTGATATAACCCTCCCCATGCACTGTACAATCACACACTGATATAACCCCCCCCCACCCATACACTGTACAATCACACACTGATATAACCCTCCCCATACACTGTACAATCCCACACTGATATAAACCTCTCGCCATACACTGTACAATCCCACACTGATATAACTTTCTCCACATACACATTACAATCCCATACAGATATAACCCCCTCCCCATACACTGTACAATCCCACACTGATATAACCCTCCCCATACACTGTACAATCCCACACTGATATAACCCCCTCCCCATACAGTGTACAATCCCACACTGATATAACCCTCACAAATATACTGTACAATCCCACACTGATATAACCCTCCGCATACACTGTACAATCCCGCACTGATATAACACCCCCCCATACACTGTACAATCCCACACTGATATAACCCTCTCCCCATACACTGTACAATCCCACACTGATATAACCCTCACCCATACACTGTACAATCCCAAACTGATATCACTCTCACAAATATACTGTACATTCCCACACTGATATAACCCTCCCCATACACTGTGCAATCCCACACTGATATAACCCTCCCCATACACTGTACAATCCCACACTGATATAACCCTCCCCATTCACTGTACAATTCCACACTGATATAACCCTCCCCATACACTGTAAATTCCCACACTGATATAACCCTCTCCCCATACACTGTACAATCCCACACTGATATAACCATCCCCATACACTGTACAATTCCACAATGATATAACCCTCCCCATGCACTGTACAATCCCACACTGATATAGCCCCCCCCAAACACTGTACAATCCCACACTGATATAACCCTCCCCATACACTGTACAATTCCACAGAGATAAAACCTTCCCCATACACTGTTATATAACCCTCCCCATAAACTGTACACTCCCACACTGATATAGCCCCCCATACACTGTACAATCCAACACTGATATAACCCTCCCCATACACTGTACAATCGCACACGGATATAACCCTCTCCCCATGCCCTGTACAATCCCACACTGATATAAACCTCACCCATACACTGCACAATCCCACACTGAGTTAAGCCTCCGCATATCCTATACAATCCCACACTGATATAACCGTCCCCATAAACTGTACAATCCCACACTGATATAACCCTCACCAGACACTGTACAATCCCACACTGAGAGAACCCTCCCCATTCACTGTACAATTCCACACTGATATATCCCTCCCCATACACCGTGCAATCCCACACTGATATAACCCTCTCCCCATACACTGTACAATCCCACACTGATATAACCCTCCCCATACGCTGTACAATCCCACACTGATATAACCCTCCCCATGCACTTTACAATCCCACACTGATATAACCCCCCCCCCCCACCCATACACAGTACAATCCCACACTGATATAACCCTCCCCATACACTGTACAATCCCACACTGATATAACCCTCCCCATACACTGTACAATCCCACACTGAGAGAACCCTCCCCATTCACTGTACAATCCCACACTGATATAACCCTCCCCATGCACTGTACAATCCCACACTGATATACCCCCCCCCACCCATACACTGTGCAATCACACACTGATATAACCCTCCCCATACACTGTACAATCCCACACTGATATAAACCTCACGCCATACATTGTACAATCCCACACTGATATAACCTTCCCATACACTGTACAATCCCACACTGATATAACCCTCCCATACACTGTACAGTCCCACACTGATATAACCCCCACATACACTGTACAATCCCACACTGATATAACCCTCTCCCCATACACTGTACAATCCCACACTGATATAACTTTCTCCACATACATATTACAATCCCATACAGATATAACCCCCTCCCCATACACTGTACAATCCCACACTGATATAACCCTCCCCATACACTGTACAATCCCACACTGATATAGCCCCCTCCCCATACACTGTACAATCCCACACTGATATAACCCTCCCCATACACTGTACAATCCCATGCAGATATAACCCCCTCCCCATACACTGTACAATCCCACACTGATATAACCCTCCCCATACAATGTACAATCCCACACTGATAAACCCCCCTCCCCATACACTGTACAATCCCACACTGATATAACCCCCCCATACACTGTACGATCCCGCACTGATATAACCCTCCCCATATACTGCACAATCACACACTGATATAACCCTCCCCATACACTGTGCAATCCCACACTGATATAACCCTCCCCATACACTGTACATTTCCACACTGATATAACCCTCCCCATACACCGTAAAATCCCACACTGATATAACCCTCTCCCAATACACTGTACAATCCCACACTGATATGACCCTCCCCATACACTGTACAATTCCACACTGATATAACCCTCCCCATACACTGTACAATCCCACACTGATATAACCCTCCGCATGCACTGTACAATCCCACACTGATATAGCCCCCCTCCCAAACACTGTACAATCCCACATTAATATATCCCTCCCCATACATTGTACAATCCGACAGTGATATATACCTCTCCACATACACTGTACAATCCCACACAGATATAACCTTCCCCATACACTGTACAATTCCACACTGATATAACCCTCCCCATACACTGTACAGTCCCACACTGATATAGCCCCCCATGCACTGTTCAATCCTACACTGATATAACCCTCCCCATACACTGTACAATCCCACACTGATATAACCCTCTCCCCATACACTGCACAATCCCACACTGATATAACCCTCCCCATACACTGTACAATCCCACACTGATATAACCCTCCCCCATACACTGTACAATCCCACACTGATATAACCCTCTCCCCATAAACTTTACAACCCCACACTGATATAACCCTCCCCATACACTGTACAATCCCACACTGATTTAACGCTCCCCATACACTGTACAATTCCACACTGATATAACCCTCCCTATAACCTGTGCAATCCCACACTGATATACCCCTCCCCATACACTGAACAATCGCACACTGATATAACCCTCTCCCCATGCAATGTAAAATCCCACACAGATATAACCCTCCCCATACACTGTACAATCCCACACTGATATAACCCCCCCATACACTGTAGAATCCCACAATGATATAACCCACCCCTTACACTGTTCAATCCTACACTGATATAACCCTCCCCATACACTGTACAATCCCACACTGATTTAACCCTCCCCCATACACTCTACAATCCCACACTGATATAACCCTCCCCATACACTGTACAATCCCACACTGATATAACCCTCTCCCCATACACTGCACAATCCCACACTGATATAACCCTCCCCATACACTGTACAATCCCACACTGATATAACCCTCTCCCCATACACTGTACAATCCCACACTGCTATAACACAACCCATGCACTGTACAATCCCACACTGATATAACCCTCTCCATACACTGTACAATCCCACACTGATATAACCCTCTGCATACACTGTACAATCCCACACTGATATAACCCTCCCCATACACTGTACAATCCCACACTGATATAACCCTCTCCCCATAAACTTTACAACCCCACACTGATATAACCCTCCCCATACACTGTACAATCCCACACTGATTTAACGCTCCCCATACACTGTACAATTCCACACTGATATAACCCTCCCTATAACCTGTGCAATCCCACACTGATATATCCCTCCCCATACACTGAACAATCGCACACTGATATAACCCTCTCCCCATGCAATGTAAAATCCCACACAGATATAACCCTCCCCATACACTGTACAATCCCACACTGATATAACCCCCCCATACACTGTAGAATCCCACACTGATATAAACCTGTCCCCATACACTGTACAATCCCAAACTGATATTACCCTCCCCATACACTGTACAATTCCACACTGATATAACCCTCCCCATACACTGTACAATCCCACGCTTATATAACCCCCCCATACACTGTACAATCCCACACTGATATAACCCGCTCCCCATACACTGTGCAATCCCACACTGATATAACCCTCCCCATACACTGTACAATCCCACACTGATATAACCCTCCCCATACACTGTACAATCCCACACTGATATAACCCCCCACCCATACACTGTACAATCCCACACTGAAATAACCCTCCCCATACACTGTACAATCCCACACTGATATAATGCCCCCATACACTGTAGAAACGCAAACTGATATAAACCTGTCCCCATACACTGTACAATCCCACACTGATATTACCCTCCCCATACACTGTACAATTCCACACTGATATAACCCTCCCCATACACTGTACAATCCCACGCTTATATAACCCCCCCATACACTGTACAATCCCATACAGATATAACCCCCTCCCCATACACTGTACAATCCCACACTGATATAACTCTCCCCCATACACTGTACAATCCCACACTGATATAACCCTCCCCATACACTGTACAATCCCACACTGATATAACCCCCCCCCATATACTGTATAATCCCACACTGATGTAGCCGTGTCCCAACACACTGACCAATCCCACACTGATATAACCCTCTCCCCATACACTGTACAATCCCACACTGATATAACTCTCTCCACATACACATTACAATCCCATACAGATATAACCCCCTCCCCATACACTGTACAATCCCACACTGATATAACCCTCCCCATACAATGTACAATCCCACACTGATAAACCCCCCTCCCCATACACTGTACAATCCCACACTGATATAACCCCCCCATACACTGTACGATCCCGCACTGATATAACCCTCCCCATATACTGCACAATCACACACTGATATAACCCTCCCCATACACTGTGCAATCCCACACTGATATAACCCTCCCCATACACTGTACATTTCCACACTGATATAACCCTCCCCATACACCGTAAAATCCCACACTGATATAACCCTCTCCCAATACACTGTACAATCCCACACTGATATGACCCTCACCAGACACTGTACAATCCCACACTGAGAGAACCCTCCCCATTCACTGTACAATTCCACACTGATATATCCCTCCCCATACACCGTGCAATC
Source organism: Scyliorhinus torazame (assembly GCF_047496885.1). Taxonomy (NCBI): domain Eukaryota; kingdom Metazoa; phylum Chordata; class Chondrichthyes; order Carcharhiniformes; family Scyliorhinidae; genus Scyliorhinus; species Scyliorhinus torazame. Next base: position 66,080,416 of record NC_092726.1, read on the forward strand.
CCACACTGATATAACCCTCTCCCCATACACTGTACAATCCCACACTGATATAACCCTCCCCATACGCTGTACAATCCCACACTGATATAACCCTCCCCATGCACTTTACAATCCCACACTGATATAACCCCCCCCACCCATACACAGTACAATCCCACACTGATATAACCTTCCCCATACACTGTACAATTCCACACTGATATAACCCTCCCCATACACTGTACAGTCCCACACTGATATAGCCCCCCATGCACTGTACAAACCAACACTGATATAACCCTCTCCATACACTGTACAAGCCCACACTGATATAACCCTCTCCCCATGCACTGTACAATCCCACACTGATATAACCCTCACCCATACACTGTACAATCCCACACTGGTATCACCCTCCCCATATCCTGTACAATCTACACTGATATAACCCTCCCCATACGCTGTACAATCCCACACTGAGAGAACCCTCCCCATTCACTGTACAATCCCACACTGATATAACCCTCCCCATGCACTGTACAATCACACACTGATATAACCCCCCCCCACCCATACACTGTACAATCACACACTGATATAACCCTCCCCATACACTGTACAATCCCACACTGATATAAACCTCTCGCCATACACTGTACAATCCCACACTGATATAACTTTCTCCACATACACATTACAATCCCATACAGATATAACCCCCTCCCCATACACTGTACAATCCCACACTGATATAACCCTCCCCATACACTGTACAATCCCACACTGATATAACCCCCTCCCCATACAGTGTACAATCCCACACTGATATAACCCTCACAAATATACTGTACAATCCCACACTGATATAACCCTCCGCATACACTGTACAATCCCGCACTGATATAACACCCCCCCATACACTGTACAATCCCACACTGATATAACCCTCTCCCCATACACTGTACAATCCCACACTGATATAACCCTCACCCATACACTGTACAATCCCAAACTGATATCACTCTCACAAATATACTGTACATTCCCACACTGATATAACCCTCCCCATACACTGTGCAATCCCACACTGATATAACCCTCCCCATACACTGTACAATCCCACACTGATATAACCCTCCCCATTCACTGTACAATTCCACACTGATATAACCCTCCCCATACACTGTAAAATCCCACACTGATATAACCCTCTCCCCATACACTGTACAATCCCACACTGATATAACCATCCCCATACACTGTACAATTCCACAATGATATAACCCTCCCCATGCACTGTACAATCCCACACTGATATAGCCCCCCCCCAAACACTGTACAATCCCACACTGATATAACCCTCCCCATACACTGTACAATTCCACAGAGATAAAACCTTCCCCATACACTGTTATATAACCCTCCCCATAAACTGTACACTCCCACACTGATATAGCCCCCCATACACTGTACAATCCAACACTGATATAACCCTCCCCATACACTGTACAATCGCACACGGATATAACCCTCTCCCCATGCCCTGTACAATCCCACACTGATATAAACCTCACCCATACACTGCACAATCCCACACTGAGTTAAGCCTCCGCATATCCTATACAATCCCACACTGATATAACCGTCCCCATAAACTGTACAATCCCACACTGATATAACCCTCACCAGACACTGTACAATCCCACACTGAGAGAACCCTCCCCATTCACTGTACAATTCCACACTGATATATCCCTCCCCATACACCGTGCAATCCCACACTGATATAACCCTCTCCCCATACACTGTACAATCCCACACTGATATAACCCTCCCCATACGCTGTACAATCCCACACTGATATAACCCTCCCCATGCACTTTACAATCCCACACTGATATAACCCCCCCCCCACCCATACACAGTACAATCCCACACTGATATAACCCTCCCCATACACTGTACAATCCCACACTGATATAACCCTCCCCATACACTGTACAATCCCACACTGAGAGAACCCTCCCCATTCACTGTACAATCCCACACTGATATAACCCTCCCCATGCACTGTACAATCCCACACTGATATACCCCCCCCCCACCCATACACTGTGCAATCACACACTGATATAACCCTCCCCATACACTGTACAATCCCACACTGATATAAACCTCACGCCATACACTGTACAATCCCACACTGATATAACCTTCCCATACACTGTACAATCCCACACTGATATAACCCTCCCATACACTGTACAGTCCCACACTGATATAACCCCCACATACACTGTACAATCCCACACTGATATAACCCTCTCCCCATACACTGTACAATCCCACACTGATATAACTTTCTCCACATACACATTACAATCCCATACAGATATAACCCCCTCCCCATACACTGTACAATCCCACACTGATATAACCCTCCCCATACACTGTACAATCCCACACTGATATAACCCCCTCCCCATACACTGTACAATCCCACACTGATATAACCCCCCCATACACTGTACAATCCCGCACTGATATAACACCCCCCATACACTGTACAATCCCACACTGATATAACCCTCTCCCCATACACTGTACAATCCCACACTGATATAACCCTCACCCATACACTGTACAATCCCACACTGATATAACCCTCACAAATATACTGCACAATCCCACACTGATATAACGCTCCCCATACACTGTGCAATCCCACACTGATATAACCCTCCCCATACACTGTACAATCCCACACTGATATAACCCTCCCCATTCACTGTACAATCCCACACTGATATAACCCTCCCCATGCACTGTACAATCCCACACTGATATAGCCCCCCTCCCAAACACTGTACAATCCCACATTGATATATCCCTCCCCATACATTGTACAATCCGACAGTGATATATACCTCTCCACATACACTGTACAATCCCACACAGATATAACCTTCCCCATACACTGTACAATTCAACACTGATATAACCCTCCCCATACACTGTACAGTCCCACACTGATATAGCCCCTCATGCACTGTACAAACCAACACTGATATAACCCTCCCCATACACTGTACAACCCCACACTGATATCAGCCTCTCCCCATGCACTGTACAATCCCACACTGATATAACCCTCACCCATACACTTTACAATCCCACACTGGTATAACCCTCCCCATATCCTGTACAATCTACACTGATATAACCCTCCCCATACGCTGTACAATCCCACACTGAGAGAACCCTCCCGATTCACTGTACAATCCCACACTGATATAACCCTCCCCATGCACTGTACAATCACACATTGATATAACCCCCCCCCACCCATACACTGTACAATCACACACTGATATAACCCTCCCCATACACTGTACAATCCCACACTGATATAAACCTCTCGCCATACACTGTACAATCCCACACTGATATAACTTTCTCCACATACACATTACAATCCCATACAGGTATAACCCCCTCCCCATACACTGTACAATCCCACACTGATATAACCCTCCCCATACACTGTACAATCCCACACTGATATAACCCCCTCCCCATACAGTGTACAATCCCACACTGATATAACCCTCACAAATATACTGTGCAATCCCACACTGATATAACCCTCCCCATACACTGTACAATCCCGCACTGATATAACACCCCCCCATACACTGTACAATCCCACACTGATATAACCCTCTCCCCATACACTGTACAATCCCACACTGATATAACCCTCACCCATACACTGTACAATCCCACACTGATATCACTCTCACAAATATACTGTACATTCCCACCCTGATATAACCCTCCCCATACACTGTGCAATCCCACACTGATATAACCCTCCCCATACACTGTAAAATCCCACACTGATATAACCCTCTCCCCATACACTGTACAATCCCACACTGATATAACCATCCCCATACACTGTACAATCCCACACTGATATAGCCCCCCCCCCCAAACACTGTACAATCCCACACTGATATAACCCTCCCCATACACTGTACAATTCCACAGAGATAAAACCTTCCCCATACACTGTTATATAACCCTCCCCATAAACTGTACACTCCCACACTGATATAGCCCCCCATACACTGTACAATCCAACACTGATATAACCCTCCCCATACACTGTACAATCGCACACGGATATAACCCTCTCCCCATGCACTGTACAATCCCACACTGATATAAACCTCACCCATACACTGCACAATCCCACACTGAGTTAAGCCTCCGCATATCCTATACAATCCCACACTGATATAACCGTCCCCATAAACTGTACAATCCCACACTGATATAACCCTCACCAGACACTGTACAATCCCACACTGAGAGAACCCTCCCCATTCACTGTACAATTCCACACTGATATATCCCTCCCCATACACCGTGCAATCCCACACTGATATAACCCTCTCCCCATACACTGTACAATCCCACACTGATATAACCCTCCCCATACGCTGTACAATCCCACACTGATATAACCCTCCCCATGCACTTTACAATCCCACACTGATATAACCCCCCCCACCCATACACAGTACAATCCCACACTGATATAACCCTCCCCATACACTGTACAATCCCACACTGAGAGAACCCTCCCCATTCACTGTACAATCCCACACTGATATAACCCTCCCCATGCACTGTACAATCCCACACTGATATACCCCCCCCACCCATACACTGTGCAATCACACACTGATATAACCCTCCCCATACACTGTATAATCCCACACTGATATAGACCTCTCGCCATACACTGTACAATCCCACACTGATATAACCTTCCCATACACTGTACAATCCCACACTGATATAACCCTCCCATACACTGTACAGTCCCACACTGATATAACCCCCACATACACTGTACAATCCCACACTGATATAACCCTCTCCCCATACACTGTACAATCCCACACTGATATAACTTTCTCCACATACACATTACAATCCCATACAGATATAACCCCCTCCCCATACACTGTACAATCCCACACTGATATAACCCTCCCCATACACTGTACAATCCCACACTGATATAACCCCCTCCCCATACACTGTACAATCCCACACTGATATAACCCCCCCATACACTGTACAATCCCGCACTGATATAACACCCCCATACACTGTACAATCCCACACTGATATAACCCTCTCCCCATACACTGTACAATCCCACACTGATATAACCCTCACCCATACACTGTACAATCCCACACTGATATAACCCTCACAAATATACTGCACAATCCCACACTGATATAACCCTCCCCATACACTGTGCAATCCCACACTGATATAACCCTCCCCATACACTGTACAATCCCACACTGATATAACCCTCCCCATTCACTGTACAATTCCACACTGATATAACCCTCCCCATACACTGTAAAATCCCACACTGATATAACCCTCTCCCCATACACTGTACAATCCCACACTGATATAACCCTCCCCATACACTGTACAATTCCGCAATGATATAACCCTCCCCATGCACTGTACAATCCCACACTGATATAGCCCCCCCCCAAACACTGTACAATCCCACACTGATATAACCCTCCCCATACACTGTACAATCCGACACTGATATAACCCTCTCCCCATACACTGTACAATCCCACAGAGATATAACCTTCCCCATACACTGTACAATCCAACACTGATATAACCCTCCCCATACACTGTACAATCGCACACGGATATAACCCTCTCCCCATGCACTGTACAATCCCACACTGATATAAACCTCACCCATACACTGCACAATCCCACACTGATTTAAACCTCCCCATATCCTGTACAATCCCACACTGATATAACCGTCCCCATAAACTGTACAATACCACACTGATATAACCCTCACCATACACTGTACAATCCCACACTGAGAGAACACTCCCCATTCACTGTTCAATTCCACACTGAGAGAACCCTCCCCATTCACTGTACAATTCCACACTGATATATCCCTCCCCATACACCGTGCAATCCCACACTGATATAACCCTCTCCCCATACACTGTACAATCCCACACTGATATAACCCTCCCCATACACTGTACAATCCCACACTGATATAACCCTCCCCATGCACTTTACAATCCCACACTGATATAACCCCCCCACCCATACACAGTACAATCCCACACTGATATAACCCTCCCCATACACTGTAAAATCCCACACTGATATAACCCTCTCCCCATACACTGTACAATCCCACACTGATATAACCCTCCCCATACACTGTACAATTCCACAATGATATAACCCTCCCCATGCACTGTACAATCCCACACTGATATAGCCCCCCCCCAAACACTGTTCAATCCCACACTGATATAACCCTCCCCATACACTGTACAATCCGACACTGATATAACCCTCTCCCCATACACTGTACAATCCCACAGAGATATAACCTTCCCCATACATTGTACAATCCAACACTGATATAACCCTCCCCATACACTGTACAATCGCACACGGATATAACCCTCTCCCCATGCACTGTACAATCCCACACTGATATAAACCTCACCCATACACTGCACAATCCCACACTGATTTAAGCCTCCCCATATCCTGTACAATCCCACACTGATATAACCGTCCCCATAAACTGTACAATCCCACACTGATATAACCCTCACCATACACTGTACAATCCCACACTGAGAGAACCCTCCCCATTCACTGTTCAATTTCACACTGAGAGAACTCTCCCCATTCACTGTACAATTCCACACTGATATATCCCTCCCCATACACCGTGCAATCCCACACTGATATAACCCTCTCCCCATCACAGTACAATCCCACACTGATATAACCCTCCCCATTCACTGTACAATCCCACACTGATATAACCCTCCCCATGCACTGTACAATCCCACACTGATATACCCCCCCCACCCATACACTGTGCAATCACACACTGATATAACCCTCCCCATACACTGTACAATCCCACACTGATATAAACCTCTCGCCATACACTGTACAATCCCACACTGAAATAACCTTCCCATACACTGTACAATCCCAAACTGATATAACCCTCCCATACACTGTACAGTCCCACACTGATATAACCCCCACATACACTGTACAATCCCACACTGATATAACTCTCTCCCCATACACTGTACAATCCCACACTGATATAACTTTCTCCACATACACATTACAATCCCATACAGATATAATCCCCTCCCCATACACTGTACAATCCCACACTGATATAACCCTCCCCATACACTGTACAATCCCACACTGATATAACCCCCTCCCCATACACTGTACAATCCCACACTGATATAACCCCCCCATACACTGTACTATCCCGCACTGATATAACACCCCCCCATACACTGTACAATCCCACACTGATATAACCCTCTCCCCATACACTGTACAATCCCACACTGATATAACCCTCACCCATACACTGTACAATCCCACACTGATATAACCCTCACAAATATACTGTACAATCCCACACTGATATAACCCTCCCCATACACTGGGCAATCCCACACTGATATAACCCTCCCCATACACTGTACACTCCCACACTGATATAACCCTCCCCATTCACTGTACAATTCCACACTGATATTACCCTCCCCATACACTGTAAAATCCCACACTGATATAACCCTCTCCCCATACACTGTACAATCCCACACTGATATAACCCTCCCCATACACTGTACAATTCCACAATGATATAACCCTCCCCATGCACTGTACAATCCCACACTGATATAGCCCTCCCCCAAACACTGTACAATCCCACACTGATATAACCCTCCCCATACACTGTACAATCCGACACTGATATAACCCTCTCCCCATACACTGTACAATTCCACAGAGATATAACCTTCCCCATACACTGTACAATTCCACACTGATATAACACTCCCCATAAACTGTACACTACCACACTGATATAGCCCCCCATACACTGTACAATCCAACACTGATATAACCCTCCCCATACACTGTACAATCGCACACGGATATAACCCTCTCCCCATGCACTGTACAATCCCACACTGATATAACGCTCACCCATACACTGTACAATCCCACACTGATATAACCCACCCCATATCCTGTACAATCCCACACTGATATAACCCTCCCCATAAACTGTACAATCCCACACTGATATAACCCTCACCATACACTGTACAATCCCACACTGAGAGAACCCTCCCTATTCACTGTACAATTCCACACTGAGAGAACCCTCCCCATTCACTGTACAATTCCACACTGATATAACCCTCCCCATACACCGTACAATCCCACACTGATATAACCCTCTCCCCATACACTGTACAATCCCACACTGATATAACCCTCTCCCCATACACTGTACAATCCCACACTGATATAACTTTCTCCACATACACATTACAATCCCATACAGATATAACCCCCTCCCCATACACTGTACAATCCCACACTGATATAACCCCCCCATACACTGTACAATCCCGCACTGATATAACACCCCCCATACACTGTACAATCCCACACTGATATAACCCTCTCCCCATACACTGTACAATCCCACACTGATATAACCCTCACCCATACACTGTACAATCCCACACTGATATAACCCTCACAAATATACTGCACAATCCCACACTGATATAACCCTCCCCATACACTGTGCAATCCCACACTGATATAACCCTCCCCATACACTGTACAATCCCACACTGATATAACCCTCCCCATTCACTGTACAATTCCACACTGATATAACCCTCCCCATACACTGTAAAATCCCACACTGATATAACTGTCTCCCCATACACTGTACAATCCCACACTGATATAACCCTCCCCATACACTGTACAATTCCACAATGATATAACCCTCCCCATGCACTGTACAATCCCACACTGATATAGCCCCCCCCCAAACACTGTAAAATCCCACACTGATATAACCCTCCCCATACACTGTACAATCCGACACTGATATAACCCTATCCCCATACACTGTACAATCCCACAGAGATATAACCTTCCCCATACACTGTACAATCCAACACTGATATAACCCTCCCCATACACTGTACAATCGCACACGGATATAACCCTCTCCCCATGCACTGTACAATCCCACACTGATATAAACCTCACCCATACACTGCACAATCCCACACTGATTTAAACCTCCCCATATCCTGTACAATCCCACACTGATATAACCGTCCCCATAAACTGTACAATACCACACTGATATAACCCTCACCATACACTGTACAATCCCACACTGAGAGAACACTCCCCATTCACTGTTCAATTTCACACTGAGAGAACCCTCCCCATTCACTGTACAATTCCACACTGATATATCCCTCCCCATACACCGTGCAATCCCACACTGATATAACCCTCTCCCCATACACTGTACAATCCCACACTGATATAACCCTCCCCATACACTGTACAATCCCACACTGATATAACCCTCCCCATGCACTTTACAATCCCACACTGATATAACCCCCCCCACCCATACACAGTACAATCCCACACTGATATAACCCTCCCCATACACTGTAAAATCCCACACTGATATAACCCTCTCCCCATACACTGTACAATCCCACACTGATATAACCCTCCCCATACACTGTACAATTCCACAATGATATAACCCTCCCCATGCACTGTACAATCCCACACTGATATAGCCCCCCCCCAAACACTGTTCAATCCCACACTGATATAACCCTCCCCATACACTGTACAATCCGACACTGATATAACCCTCTCCCCATACACTGTACAATCCCACAGAGATATAACCTTCCCCATACATTGTACAATCCAACACTGATATAACCCTCCCCATACACTGTACAATCGCACACGGATATAACCCTCTCCCCATGCACTGTACAATCCCACACTGATATAAACCTCACCCATACACTGCACAATCCCACACTGATTTAAGCCTCCCCATATCCTGTACAATCCCACACTGATATAACCGTCCCCATAAACTGTACAATCCCACACTGATATAACCCTCACCATACACTGTACAATCCCACACTGAGAGAACCCTCCCCATTCACTGTTCAATTTCACACTGAGAGAACTCTCCCCATTCACTGTACAATTCCACACTGATATATCCCTCCCCATACACCGTGCAATCCCACACTGATATAACCCTCTCCCCATACACAGTACAATCCCACACTGATATAACCCTCCCCATTCACTGTACAATCCCACACTGATATAACCCTCCCCATGCACTGTACAATCCCACACTGATATACCCCACCCCCACCCATACACTGTGCAATCACACACTGATATAACCCTCCCCATACACTGTACAATCCCACACTGATATAAACCTCTCGCCATACACTGTACAATCCCACACTGAAATAACCTTCCCATACACTGTACAATCCCAAACTGATATAACCCTCCCATACACTGTACAGTCCCACACTGATATAACCCCCACATACACTGTACAATCCCACACTGATATAACTCTCTCCCCATACACTGTACAATCCCACACTGATATAACTTTCTCCACATACACATTACAATCCCATACAGATATAATCCCCTCCCCATACACTGTACAATCCCACACTGATATAACCCTCCCCATACACTGTACAATCCCACACTGATATAACCCCCTCCCCATACACTGTACAATCCCACACTGATATAACCCCCCCATACACTGTACTATCCCGCACTGATATAACACCCCCCCATACACTGTACAATCCCACACTGATATAACCCTCTCCCCATACACTGTACAATCGCACACGGATATAACCCTCTCCCCATGCACTGTACAATCCCACACTGATATAACGCTCACCCATACACTGTACAATCCCACACTGATATAACCCACCCCATATCCTGTACAATCCCACACTGATATAACCCTCCCCATAAACTGTACAATCCCACACTGATATAACCCTCACCATACACTGTACAATCCCACACTGAGAGAACCCTCCCTATTCACTGTACAATTCCACACTGAGAGAACCCTCCCCATTCACTGTACAATTCCACACTGATATAACCCTCCCCATACACCGTACAATCCCACACTGATATAACCCTCTCCCCATACACTGTACAATCCCACACTGATATAACCCTCCCCATACACTGTACAATCCAACACTGATATACCCCTCCCCATGCACTTTACAATCCCACACTGATATAACCCTCCCCATACACTGTGCAATCCCACACTGATATAACCCTCTCCCCATACATTGTACAGTCCCTCACTGATATAACCCTCCCATACACTGTACAGTCCCACACTGATATAACCCCCACATACACTGTACAATCCCACACTGATATAACCCTCTCCCCATACACTGTACAATCCCACACTGATATAACTTTCTCCACATACACATTACAATCCCATACAGATATAACCCCCTCCCCATACACTGTACAATCCCACACTGATATAACCCCCCCATACACTGTACAATCCCGCACTGATATAACACCCCCCATACACTGTACAATCCCACACTGATATAACCCTCTCCCCATACACTGTACAATCCCACACTGATATAACCCTCACCCATACACTGTACAATCCCACACTGATATAACCCTCACAAATATACTGCACAATCCCACACTGAATAAACCCTCCCCATACACTGTGCAATCCCACACTGATATAACCCTCCCCATACACTGTACAATCCCACACTGATATAAGCCTCCCCATTCACTGTACAATTCCACACTGATATAACCCTCCCCATACACTGTAAAATCCCACACTGATATAACTGTCTCCCCATACACTGTACAATCCCACACTGATATAACCCTCCCCATACACTGTACAATTCCACAATGATATAACCCTCCCCATGCACTGTACAATCCCACACTGATATAGCCCCCCCCAAACACTGTAAAATCCCACACTGATATAACCCTCCCCATACACTGTACAATCCGACACTGATATAACCCTATCCCCATACACTGTACAATCCCACAGAGATATAACCTTCCCCATACACTGTACAATCCAACACTGATATAACCCTCCCCATATACTGTACAATCGCACACGGATATAACCCTCTCCCCATGCACTGTACAATCCCACACTGATATAAACCTCACCCATACACTGCACAATCCCACACTGATTTAAGCCTCCCCATATCCTGTACAATCCCACACTGATATAACCGTCCCCATAAACTGTACAATACCACACTGATATAACCCTCACCATACACTGTACAATCCCACACTGAGAGAACCCTCCCCATTCACTGTTCAATTTCACACTGAGAGAACCCTCCCCATTCACTGTACAAATCCACACTGATATATCCCTTCCCATACACCGTGCAATCCCACACTGATATAACCCTCTCCCCATACACTGTACAATCCCACACTGAGAGAACCCTCCCCATTCACTGTTCAATTTCACACTGAGAGAACCCTCCCCATTCACTGTACAAATCCACACTGATATATCCCTTCCCATACACCGTGCAATCCCACACTGATATAACCCTCCCCATGCACTTTACAATCCCACACTGATATAACCCCCCCTCCACCCATACACAGTACAATCCCACACTGATATAACCCTCCCCATACACTGTAAAATCCCGCACTGATATAACCCTCTCCCCATGCACTGTACAATCCCAGACTGATATAGCCCCCCCCCCCAAACACTGTACAATCCCACACTAATATAACCCTCCCCATACACTGTACAATCCGACACTGATATAACCCTCTCCCCATACTCTGTACAATCCCACAGAGATATAACCTTCCCCATACATTGTACAATCCAACACTAATATAACCCTCCCCATACACTGTACAATCGCACACGGATATAACACTCTCCCCATGCACTGTACAATCCCACACTGATATAAACCTCACCCATACACTGCACAATCCCACACTGATTTAAGCCTCCCCATATCCTGTACAATCCCACACTGATATAACCGTCCCCATAAACTGTACAATCCCACACTGATATAACCCTCACCATACACTGTACAATCCCACACTGAGAGAACCCTCCCCATTCACTGTTCAATTTCACACTGAGAGAACTCTCCCCATTCACTGTACAATTCCACACTGATATATCCCTCCCCATACACCGTGCAATCCCACACTGATATAACCCTCTCCCCATACACTGTACAATCCCACACTGATATAGCCCCCCCCCCAAACACTGTACAATCCCACACTAATATAACCCTCCCCATACACTGTACAATCCGACACTGATATAACCCTCTCCCCATACTCTGTACAATCCCACAGAGATATAACCTTCCCCATACATTGTACAATCCAACACTAATATAACCCTCCCCATACACTGTACAATCGCACACGGATATAACACTCTCCCCATGCACTGTCCAATCCCACACTGATATAAACCTCACCCATACACTGCACAATCCCACACTGATTTAAGCCTCCCCATATCCTGTACAATCCCACACTGATATAACCGTCCCCATAAACTGTACAATCCCACACTGATATAACCCTCACCATACACTGTACAATCCCACACTGAGAGAACCCTCCCCATTCACTGTTCAATTTCACACTGAGAGAACTCTCCCCATTCACTGTACAATTCCACACTGATATATCCCTCCCCATACACCGTGCAATCCCACACTGATATAACCCTCTCCCCATACACTGTACAATCCCACACTGATATAACCCTCCCCATACACTGTACAATCCCACACTGATATAACCCTCCCCATGCACTTTACAATCCCACACTGATATAACCCCCCCCCACCCATACACAGTACAATCCCACACTGATATAACACTCCCCATACACTGTACAATCCCACACTGATATAACCCTCCCCATACACTGTACAATTCCACACTGAGAGAACCCTCCCCATTCACTGTACAATCCCACACTGATATAACCCTCCCCATGCACTGTACAATCCGACACTGATATACCCCCCCCCACCCATACACTGTGCAATCACACACTGATATAACCCCCTCCCCATACACTGTACAATCCCACACTGATATAACCCTCCCCATACACTGTACAATCCCACACTGATATAACCCCCTCCCCATACACTGTACAATCCCACACTGATATAACCCCCCCATACACTGTACAATCCCGCACTGATATAACACCCCCCATACACTGTACAATCCCACACTGATATAACCCTCTCCCCATACTCTGTACAATCCCACACTGATATAACCCTCACCCATACACTGTACAATCCCACACTGATATAACCCTCACAAATATACTGTACAATCTCACACTGATATAACCCTCCCCATACACTGTGCAATCCCACACTGATATAACCCTCCCCATACACTGTACAATCCCACACTGATATAACCCTCCCCATTCACTGTACAATTCCACACTGATATAACCCTCCCCATACACTGTAAAATCCCACACTGATATAACCCTCTCCCCATACACTGTACAATCCCACACTGATATAACCCTCCCCATACACTGTACAATTCCACAATGATATCACCCTCCCCATGCACTGTACAATCCCACACTGATATAGCCCCCCCCAAAACACTGTACAATCCCACACTGATATAACCCTCCCCATACACTGTACAATCCGACACTGATATAACCCTCTCCCCATACACTGTACAATTCCACAGAGATATAACCTTCCCCATACACTGTACAATCGCCCACGGATATAACCCTCTCCCCATGCACTGTACAATCCCACACTGATATAACGCTCACCCATACACTGTACAATCCCACACTGATATAACCCACCCCATATCCTGTACAATCCCACACTGATATAACCCTCCCCATAAACTGTACAATCCCACACTGATATAACCCTCACCATACACTGTACAATCCCACACTGAGAGAACCCTCCCTATTCACTGTACAATTCCACACTGAGAGAACCCTCCCCATTCACTGTACAATTCCACACTGATATAACCCTCCCCATACACTGTACAATCCCACACTGATATACCCCTCCCCATGCACTTTACAATCCCACACTGATATAACCCTCCCCATACACTGTGCAATCCCACACTGATATAACCCTCTCCCCATACATTGTACAGTCCCTCACTGATATAACCCTCCCCCATACACTGTACAATCCCACACTGATATAACCCAGTCCCCATACACTGTACTATCCCACACTGATATAACCCTCTCCCCATACACTGTACAATTCCACACTGATATAACCCTCCCCATACACTGTACAATCCCACAATGATATAACCGCCCCCCATACTCTGTACAATCCCACACTGATATAACCCTCCCACACACTGTACAATCCCACACTGATATAAGCCTCTCCCCATACACTGCACAATCCCACACTGATATAACCCTCCCCATACGCTGTACAATCCCACACTGATATAACCCTCCCCATGCACTTTACAATCCCACACTGATATAACCCCCCCCCCACCCATACACAGTACAATCCCACACTGATATAACCCTCCCCATACACTGTACAATCCCACACTGATATAACCCTCCCCATACACTGTACAATCCCGCACTGAGAGAACCCTCCCCATTCACTGTACAATCCCACACTGATATAACCCTCCCCATGCACTGTACAATCCCACACTGATATACCCCCCCCACCCATACACTGTGCAATCACACACTGATATAACCCTCCCCATTCACTGCACAATCCCACACTGATATAAACCTCTCGCCATACACTGTACAATCCCACACTGATATAACCTTCCCATACACTGTACAATCCCACACTGATATAACCCTCCCATACACTGTACAGTCCCACACTGATATAACCCCCACATACACTGTACAATCCCACACTGATATAACCCTCTCCCCATACACTGTACAATCCCACACTGATATAACTTTCTCCACATACACATTACAATCCCATACAGATATAACCCCCTCCCCATACACTGTACAATCCCACACTGATATAACCCTCCCGATACACTGTACAATCCCACACTGATATAACCCCCTCCCCATACACTGTACAATCCCACACTGATATAACCCCCCATACACTGTACAATCCCACACTGATATAACCCTCACAAATATACTGTACAATCTCACACTGATATAACCCTCCCCATACACTGTGCAATCCCACACTGATATAACCCTCCCCATACACTGTACAATCCCACACTGATATAACCCTCCCCATTCACTGTACAATTCCACACTGATATAACCCTCCCCATACACTGTAAAATCCCACACTGATATAACCCTCTCCCCATACACTGTACAATCCCACACTGATATAACCCTCCCCATACACTGTACAATTCCACAATGATATCACCCTCCCCATGCACTGTACAATCCCACACTGATATATCCCCCCCCAAAACACTGTACAATCCCACACTGATATAACCCTCCCCATACACTGTACAATCCGACACTGATATAACCCTCTCCCCATACACTGTACAATTCCACAGAGATATAACCTTCCCCATACACTGTACAATCGCCCACGGATATAACCCTCTCCCCATGCACTGTACAATCCCACACTGATATAACGCTCACCCATACACTGTACAATCCCACACTGATATAACCCACCCCATATCCTGTACAATCCCACACTGATATAACCCTCCCCATAAACTGTACAATCCCACACTGATATAACCCTCACCATACACTGTACAATCCCACACTGAGAGAACCCTCCCTATTCACTGTACAATTCCACACTGAGAGAACCCTCCCCATTCACTGTACAATTCCACACTGATATAACCCTCCCCATACACTGTACAATCCCACACTGATATACCCCTCCCCATGCACTTTACAATCCCACACTGATATAACCCTCCCCATACACTGTGCAATCCCACACTGATATAACCCTCTCCCCATACATTGTACAGTCCCTCACTGATATAACCCTCCCCCATACACTGTACAATCCCACACTGATATAACCCAGTCCCCATACACTGTTCTATCCCACACTGATATAACCCTCTCCCCATACACTGTACAATTCCACACTGATATAACCCTCCCCATACACTGTACAATCCCACAATGATATAACCGCCCCCCATACTCTGTACAATCCCACACTGATATAACCCTCCCACACACTGTACAATCCCACACTGATATAACCCTCTCCCCATACACTGCACAATCCCACACTGATATAACCCTCCCCATACGCTGTACAATCCCACACTGATATAACCCTCCCCATGCACTTTACAATCCCACACTGATATAACCCCCCCCCACCCATACACAGTACAATCCCACACTGATATAACCCTCCCCATACACTGTACAATCCCACACTGATATAACCCTCCCCATACACTGTACAATCCCGCACTGAGAGAACCCTCCCCATTCACTGTACAATCCCACACTGATATAACCCTCCCCATGCACTGTACAATCCCACACTGATATACCCCCCCCACCCATACACTGTGCAATCACACACTGATATAACCCTCCCCATTCACTGCACAATCCCACACTGATATAAACCTCTCGCCATACACTGTACAATCCCACACTGATATAACCTTCCCATACACTGTACAATCCCACACTGATATAACCCTCCCATACACTGTACAGTCCCACACTGATATAACCCCCACATACACTGTACAATCCCACACTGATATAACCCTCTCCCCATACACTGTACAATCCCACACTGATATAACTTTCTCCACATACACATTACAATCCCATACAGATATAACCCCCTCCCCATACACTGTACAATCCCACACTGATATAACCCTCCCGATACACTGTACAATCCCACACTGATATAACCCCCTCCCCATACACTGTACAATCCCACACTGATATAACCCCCCATACACTGTACAATCCCGCACTGATATAACACCCCCCATACACTGTACAATCCCACACTGATATAACCCTCTCCCCATACACTGTACAATCCCACACTGATATAACCCTCACCCATACACTGTACAATCCCACACTGATATAACCCTCACAAATATACTGTACAATCCCACACTGATATAACCCTCCCCATACACTGTGCAATCCCACACTGATATAACCCTCCCCATACACTGTACAATCCCACACTGATATAACCCTCCCCATTCACTGTACAATTCCACACTGATATAACCCTCCCCATACACTGTAAAATCCCACACTGATATAACGCTCTCCCCATACACTGTACAATCCCACACTGATATAACCCTCCCCATACACTGTACAATTCCACAATGATATAACCCTCCCCATGCACTGTACAATCCCACACTGATATAGCCCCCCCCCAAACACTGTACAATCCCACACTGATATAACCCTCCCCATACACTGTACAATCCGACACTGATATAACCCTCTCCCCATACACTGTACAATCCCACAGAGATATAACCTTCCCCATACACTGTACAATCCAACACTGATATAACCCTCCCCATACACTGTACAATCGCACACGGATATAACCCTCTCCCCATGCACTGTACAATCCCACACTGATATAAACCTCACCCATACACTGCACAATCCCACACTGATTTAAGCCTCCCCATATCCTGTACAATCCCACACTGATATAACCGTCCCCATAAACTGTACAATCCCACACTGATATAACCCTCACCATACACTGTACCATCCCACACTGAGAGAACCCTCCCCATTCACTGTTCAATTTCACACTGAGAGAACCCTCCCCATTCACTGTACAATTCCACACTGATATATCCCTCCCCATACACCGTGCAATCCCACACTGATATAACCCTCTCCCCATACACTGTACAATCCCACACTGATATAACCCTCCCCATACACTGTACAATCCTACACTGATATAACCCTCCCCATGCACTTTACAATCCCACACTGATATAACCCCCCCCCCCCACCCATACACAGTACAATCCCACACTGATATAACCCTCCCCATACACTGTAAAATCCCACACTGATATAACCCTCTCCCCATACACTGTACAATCCCACACTGATATAACCCTCCCCATACACTGTACAATTCGACAATGATATAACCCTCCCCATGCACTGTACAATCCCACACTGATATAGCCCCCCCCCAAACACTGTACAATCCCACACTGATATTACCCTCCCCATACACTGTACAATCCGACACTGATATAACCCTCTCCCCATACACTGTACAATCCCACAGAGATATAACCTTCCCCATACACTGTACAATCCAACACTGATATAACCCTCCCCATACACTGTACAATCGCACACGGATATAACCCTCTCCCCATGCACTGTACAATCCCACACTGATATAAACCTCACCCATACACTGCACAATCCCACACTGATTTAAGCCTCCCCATATCCTGTACAATCCCACACTGATATAACCGTCCCCATAAACTGTACAATCCCACACTGATATAACCCTCACCATACACTGTACAATCCCACACTGAGAGAACCCTCCCCATTCACTGTTCAATTTCACACTGAGAGAACCCTCCCCATTCACTGTACAATTCCACACTGATATATCCCTCCCCATACACCGTGCAATCCCACACTGATATAACCCTCTCCCCATACACTGTACAATCCCACACTGATATAACCCTCCCCATACACTGTACAATCCCACACTGATATAACCCTCCCCATGCACTTTACAATCCCACACTGATATAACCCCCCCCCACCCATACACAGTACAATCCCACACTGATATAACCCTCCCCATACACTGTACAATCCCACACTGATATAACCCTCCCCATACACCGTACAATCCCACACTGAGAGAACCCTCCCCATTCACTGTACAATCCCACACTGATATAACCCTCCCCATGCACTGTACAATCCCACACTGATATACCCCCCCCCACCCATACACTGTGCAATCAAACACTGATATAACCCTCCCCATACACTGTAGTATCCCACACTGATATAAACCTCTCGCCATACACTGTACAATCCCACACTGAAATAACCTTCCCATACACTGTACAATCCCAAACTGATATAACCCTCCCATACACTGTACAGTCCCACACTGATATAACACCCACATACACTGTACAATCCCACACTGATATAACCCTCTCCCCATACACTGTACAATCCCACACTGATATAACTTTCTCCACATACACATTACAATCCCATACAGATATAACCCCCTCCCCATACACTGTACAATCCCACACTGATATAACCCTCCCCATACACTGTACAATCCCACACTGATATAACCCCCTCCCCATACACTGTACAATCCCACACTGATATAACCCCCCCATACACTGTACAATCCCGCACTGATATAACACCCCCCAATACACTGTACAATCCCACACTGATATAACCCTCTCCCCATACACTGTACAATCCCACTCTGATATAACCCTCACCCATACACTGTACAATCCCACACTGATATAACCCTCACAAATATACTGTACAATCCCACACTGATATAACCCTCCCCATACACTGTGCAATCCCACACTGATATAACCCTCCCCTTACACTGTACAATTCCACACTGATATAACCCTCCCCATACACTGTAAAATCCCACACTGATATAACCCTCTCCCCATACACTGTACAATCCCACACTGATATAACCCTCCCCATACACTGTACAATTCCACAATGATATAACCCTCCCCATGCACTGTACAATCCCACACTGATTTCGCCCCCCCCCCAAACACTGTACAATCCCACACTGATATAACCCTCCCCATACACTGTACAATCCGACACTGATATAACCCTCTCCCCATACACTGTACATCCCACAGAGATATAACCTTCCCCATACACTGTACAATTCCACACTGATATAACACTCCCCATAAACTGTACACTCCCACACTGATATAGCCCCCATACACTGTACAATCCAACACTGATATAACCCTCTCCCCATGCACTGTACAATCCCACAATGATATAACCCTCCCCATATCCTGTACAATCCCACACTGATATAACCCTCCCCATAAACTGTACAATCCCACACTGATATAACCCTCACCATACACTGTACAATCCCACACCTGGAGAACCCTCCCTATTCACTGTACAATTCCACACTGAGAGAACCCTCCCCATTCACTGTACAATTCCACACTGATAGAACCCTCCCCATACACCGTACAATCCCACACTGATATAACCCTCTCCCAATACACTGTACAATCCCACACTGATATAACCCTCCCCATACACTGTACAATCCCACATTGATATACCCCTCCCCATGCACTTTATAATCCCACACTGAAATAAACCTCCCAGACACAGTACAATCCCACACTGATATAACCCTCTCCCCATACACTGTACACTCCCACAATGATATAACCCTCCCCTTACACTGTTCAATCCTACACTGAGAGAACCCTCCCCATTCACTGTACAATCCCACACTGATATAACCCTCCCCATGCACTTTACAATCCCACACTGATATAATCCCCCCCCCACCCATACACAGTACAATCCCACACTGATATAACCCTCCCCATACACTGTACAATCCCACCCTGATATAACCCAGTCCCCATACACTGTACACTCCCACACTGATATAACCCACTCCTCATACACTGTACAATTCCACACTGATATAACCCTCCCCATACACTGTACAATCCCACACTGATATAACCGCCCCCCATACTCTGTACAATCCCACACTGATATAACCCTCCCACACACTGTACAATCCCACACTGATATAACCCTCTCCCCATACACTGCACAATCCCACACTGATATAACCCTCCCCATACACTGTACAATCCCACACTGATATAACCCTCTCCCCATACACGGTACAATGATATAACGCTCCCCATACACTGTACAATCCCACACTGATATAACCCACCCCCATACACTGTACAATCCCACACTGATATAACCCCCCCATACACTATACAATCCCACACTGATATAACCCTCTCCCCATACACTGTACAATCCCACACTGAAATAAACCTCCCAGACACAGTACAATCCCACACTGATATAACCCTCTCCCCATACACTGTACAATCCCACAATGATATAACCCTCCCCTTACACTGTTCAATCCTACACTGAGAGAACCCTCCCCATTCACTGTACAATCCCTCACTGATATAACCCTCCCCATGCACTTTACAATCCCACACTGATATAACCCCCCCCCACCCATACACAGTACAATCCCACACTGATATAACCCTCCCCATACACTGTACAATCCCACACTGATATAACCCTCCCCATACACTGTACAATCCCACACTGAGAGAACCCTCCCCATTCACTGTACAATCCCACACTGATATAACCCTCCCCATGCACTGTACAATCCCACACTGATATAAACCTCTCGCCATACACTGTACAATCCCACACTGATATAACCTTCCCATACACTGTACAATCCCACACTGATATAACCCTCCCATACACTGTACAGTCCCACACTGATATAACCCCCACATACACTGTACAATCCAACACTGATATAATCCTCTCCCCATACACTGTACAATCCCACACTGATATAACTTTCTCCACATACACATTACAATTCCATACAGATATAACCACCTCCCCATACACTGTACAATCCCACACTGATATAACCCTCCCCATACACTGTTAAATCCCACACTGATATAACCCCCTCCCCATACACTGTACAATCCCACACATATATTACTCACCCATACACTGTACAATCCCACACTGATATAACCCTCTCCATTCACTGTACAATTCCACACTGATATAACCCTCCCCATACACTGTAAAATCCCACACTGATATAACCCTCTCCCCATACACTGTACAATCCCACACTGATATAACCCTCCCCATACACTGTACAATTCCACAATGATATAACCCTCCCCATTCTCTGTACAATCCCACACTGATATAGCCCCCCCCCCAAACACTGTACAATCCCACACTGATATAACCCTCCCCATACACTGTACAATCCGACACTGATATAATCCTCTCCCCATACACTGTACAATCCCACAGAGATATAACCTTCCCCATACACTGTACAATTCCACACTGATATAACACTCCTCATAAACTGTACACTCCCACACTGATATAACGCTCACCCATACACTGTACAATCCAACACTGATATAACCCTCCCAATACACTGTACAATCGCACACGGATATAACCCTCTCCCCATGCACTGTACAATCCCACACTGATATAACGCTCACCCATACACTGTACAATCCCACACTGATATAACCCTCCCCATATCCTGTACAATCCCACATTGATATAACCCTCCCCATAAACTGTACAATCCCACACTGATATAACCCTCACCATACACTGTACAATCCCACACTGAGAGAACCCTCCCTATTCACTGTACAATTCCACACTGAGAGAACCCTCCCCATTCACTGTACAATTCCACACTGATATAACCCTCCCCATACACCGTACAACCCCACACTGATATAAACCTCTCCCCATACACTGTACAATCCCACACTGATATAACCCTCCCCATACACTGTACAATCCCACACTGATATACCCCTCCCCATGCACTTTACAATCCCACACTGATATAACCCCACCCCACCCATACACAGTACAATCAAACACTGATATAACCCTCCCCATTCACTGTACAATTCCACACTGATATAACCTTCCCCATACACTGTAAAATCCCTCACTGATATAACCCTCTCCCCATACACTGTACAATCCCACACTGATATAACCCTCCCCATGCACTGTACAATCCCACACTGATATAGCCCCCCCCCAAACACTGTACAATCCCACACTGATATATCCCTTCCCATACATTGTTCAATCCGACACTGATATAACCCTCGCCCCATACACTGTACAATCCCACACAGATATAACCTTCCCCATACACTACAATTCCACACTGATATAACCCACCCCATACACTGTACAGTCCCACACTGATATAGCCCCCCATGCACTGTTTAATCCAACACTGATATATCCCTCCCCATACACTGTACAATCCCACACTGATATAACCATCTCCCCATGCACTGTAAAATCCCACACTGATACAACCCTCAGCCATACACTGCACAATCCCACACTGTTATAACCCTCCCCATATCCTGTACAATCCCACACTGATATAACCCTCCCCATACACTGTACAATCCCACACTGATATAACACTCCCCATACACTGTACAATCCAACACTGAGAGAACCCTCCCCATTCACTGTACAATCCCACACTGATATAACCCTCCCCATGCACTGTACAATCCCACACTGATATAAACCACCCACCCATACACTGTACAATCACACACTGATATAACCCTCACCATACACTGTCCAATCCCACACTGATATAAACCTCTCCCCATACACTGTACAATCCCACACTGATTTAACCCTCCCCATACACTGTACAGTCCCACACTGATATAACCCCCACATACAGTGTACAATCCCACACTGATATAACCCTCTCCCCATACACTGTACAATCCCACACTGATATAACTCTCTCCACATACACATTACAATCCATTACAGATATAACCCCCTCCCCATACACTGTACAATCCCACATTGATATAACCCTCCCCATACACTGTACAATCCCACACTGATATAACCCCCTCCCCATACACTGTACAATCCCACACTGATATAACCCCCCCATACACAGTACAATCCCGCACTGATATAACACCCCCCATACACTGTACAATCCCACACTGATATAATCCTCTCCCCATACACTGTACAATCCCACACTGATATAACCCTCACCCATACACTGTACAATCCCACACTGACATAACCCTCCCCATATACTGTACAATCCCACACTGATATAACCCTCCCCATACACTGTGAAATCCCACACTGATATAACCCTCTCCCCATACACTGTACAGTCCCTCACTGATATAACCTTCCCCCATACACTGTACAATCCCACACTGATATAACCCTGTCCCCATACACTGTACACTCCCACACTGATATAACCCTCTCCCCATACACTGTACAATTCCACACTGATATAACCCTCCCCATACACTGTACAATCCCACACTGATATAACCGCCCCCCATACTCTGTACAATCCCACACTGATATAACCCTCCCATACACTGTACAATCCCACACTGATATAACCCTCTCCCCATACACTACACAATCCCACACTGATATAACCCTCCCCATACACTGTACAATCCCACACTGATATAACCCTCTCCCCATACACGGTACAATGATATAAAGCTCCCCATACACTGTACAATCCCACACTGATATAATCCTCTCCCCATACACTGTACAATCCCACACTGATATAACCCCCCCATACACTGTACAATCCCACACTGATATAACCCTCTCCACATACACTGTACAATCCCACACTGAAATAAACATCCCATACACAGTACAATCCCACACTGATATAACCCTCTCCCCATACACTGCACAATCCCACACTGATATAACCCTCCCCATACACTGTACAATCCCACACTGATATAACCCTCTCCCCATACACGGTACAATGATATAAAGCTCCCCATACACTGTACAATCCCACACTGATATAATCCTCTCCCCATACACTGTACAATCCCACACTGATATAACCCTCCCAAACACTGTACAATCCCACACTGATATAACCCTCTCCCCATACACTGCACAATCCCACACTGATATAACCCTCCCCATACACTGTACAATCCCACACTGATATAACCCTCTCCCCATACACGGTACAATGATATAAAGCTCCCCATACACTGTACAGTCCCACACTGATATACTCCTCTCCCCTTATACTGTTCAATCCTACACTGATATAACCCTCCCTATACACTGTACAATCCCACACTGATATAACCCTCTCCATACACTGTACAATCCCACACTGATATAACCCTCTCCATACACTGTACAATCCCACACTGATATAACCCACCCCATACACTGTACAATCCCACACTGATATAACCCTCACCCATACACTGTACAATCCCACACTGATTTAACGCTCCCCATACACTGTACAATTCCACACTGATATAACCCTCCCTATAACCTGTACAATCCAACACTGATATACCCCTCCCCATATACTGCACAAACGCACACTGATATAACCCTCTCCCCATGCAATGTATAATCCCACACTGATATAACCCTCCCCATACACTGTACAATCCCACACTGATATAACCCTCCCCATACACTGTACAATCCCACACTGATATAACCCTCCCCATACACTGTGCAATCCCACACTGATATAACCCTACCCATACACTGTACAATCCCACACTGATATAACCCGCCCCATTCACTGTACAATTCTACACTGATATAACCCTCCCCATACACTGTAAAATCCCATACTGATATATCCCTCTCCCCATACACTGTACAATCCCACACTGATATAACCCTCCCCATACACTGTACAATTCCACTCTGATATAACCCTCCCATACACTGTACAATCCCACACTGATATAACCCTCCCCATGCACTGTACAATTCCACACTGATATAGCCCCCCCCCAAACAGTGTACAATCCCACACTGATATATCCCTCCCCATACATTGCACAATCCGACACTGATATAACCCTCTCCCCATACACTGTACAATCCCACACAGATATAACCTTCCCCATACACTGTACAATTCCACACTGATATAACCCTCCCCATACACTGTACAATCCCACACTGAGAGAACCCTCGCCATTCACTGTACAATCCCACACTGATATAACCCTCCCCATGCACTGTACAATCCCACACTGATATAACCCCCCCCACCCATACACTGTACAATCACACACTGATATAACCCTCCCCATACACTGTACAATCCCACACTGATATAAACCTCTCGCCATACACTGTACAATCCCACACTGATATAACCTTCCCATACACTGTACAATCCCACACTGATATAACCCTCCCATACACTGTACAGTCCCACACTGATATAACTCCCACATACACTGTACAATCCCACACTGATATAACCCTCTCCCCATACACTGTACAATCACACACTGATATAACTTTCTCCACATACACATTACAATCCCATACAGATATAACCCCCTCCCCATACACTGTACAATCCCAGACTGATAAAACCCTCCCCATACACTGTACAATCCCACACTGATATAACCCTCTCCCCATACACTGTACAATCCCACACTGATATAACCCTCACCCATACACTGTACAATCCCACACTGATATAACCCGCACAAATATACTGTACAATCCCACACTGATATAACCCTCCCCATACACTGTGCAATCCCGCACTGATATAACCCTCCCCATACACTGTACAATCCCACACTGATATAACCCTCCCCATTCACTGTACAATTCCACACTGATATAACCCTCCCCATACACTGTAAAATCCCACACTGATATAACCCTCTCCCCATGCACTGTACAATCCCACACTGATATAACCCTCACCCATACACCGTACAATCCCACACTGATATAACCCTCTCCCCATACACTGTACAATCCCACACTGATATAACCCTCCCCATACACTGTACAATCCAACACTGATATAACCCTCCCCATGCACTGTACAATCCCACACTGATATAGCCCCCCCCCCCCAAACACTGTAAAATACCACACTGATATAACCCTCCCCATACACTGTACAATCCGACACTGATATAACCCTCTCCCCATACACTGTACAATCCCACAGAGATATAACCTTCCCCATACACTGTACAATTACACACTGATATAACCCTCCCCATAAACTGTACACTCCCACACTGATATAGCCCCACATACACTGTACAATCCAACACTGATATAACCCTCCCCAAACTCTGTACAATCGCACACTGATATAACCCCCTCCCCATGCACTGTACAATCCCACACTGATATAACCCACACCCATACACTGTACAATCCCACACTGATATAACCCTCCCCATATCCTGTACAATCCCACACTGATATAATCCTCCCCATACGCTGTACAATCCCAAACTTATATAACCCTCACCATACACTGTACAATCCCACACTGAGAGAACCCTCCCCATTCACTGTACAATTCCACACTGATATAACCCTCCCCATACACCGTACAATCCCACACTGATATAACCCTCTCCCCATACACAGTACAATCCCACACTGATATAACCCTCCCCATACACTGTACAATCCCACACTGATATAACCCTCCCCATGCACTTTACAATCACACACTGATTTAACACCCCCCCCACCCATACACAATACAATCACACACTGATATAACCCTCCCCATACACTGTACAATGCAAAAACTGAATAAACCTCTCCCCATACACTGTACAATCCCACACTGATATAACCTTCCCCATACACTGTACAATCCCACACTGATATAACCCTCTCCCCATACACTGTACAAACCGACACTGATATAACTCTCACCACATACACATTACAATCCCACACTGATATAACCCTCCCCATACACTGTACAATCCAACACTGATATAACCCTCCGCATGCACTTTACAATCCCACACTGATATAACCCTCCCCATACACTGTACAATTCCACAATGATATAACCCTCCCCATGCACTGTACAATCCCACACTGATATAGCCCCCCCCCCCAAACACTGTAAAATACCACACTGATATAACCCTCCCCATACACTGTACAATCCGACACTGATATAACCCTCTCCCCATACACTGTACAATCCCACAGAGATATAACCTTCCCCATACACTGTACAATTACACACTGATATAACCCTCCCCATAAACTGTACACTCCCACACTGATATAGCCCCCATACACTGTACAATCCAACACTGATATAACCCTCCCCAAACTCTGTACAATCGCACACTGATATAACCCCCTCCCCATGCACTGTACAATCCCACACTGATATAACCCACACCCATATCCTGTACAATCCCACACTGATATAATCCTCCCCATACGCTGTACAATCCCAAACTTATATAACCCTCACCATACACTGTACAATCCCACACTGAGAGAACCCTCCCCATTCACTGTACAATTCCACACTGATATAACCCTCCACATACACCGTACAATCCCACACTGATATAACCCTCTCCCCATACACAGTACAATCCCACACTGATATAACCCTCCCCATACACTGTACAATCCCACACTGATATAACCCTCCCCATGCACTTTACAATCACACACTGATTTAACACCCCCCCCACCCATACACAATACAATCACACACTGATATAACCCTCCCCATACACTGTACAATGCAAAAACTGATATAAACCTCTCCCCATACACTGTACAATCCCACACTGATATAACCTTCCCCATACACTGTACAAACCCACACTGATATAACTCTCACCACATACACATTACAATCCCATACAGATATAACCCTCTCCCCATACACTGTACAATCCCACACTGATATAACACTCCCCATGCACTGTACAATCCCACACTGATATAACCCCCTCCCCATACACTGTACAATTCCACACTGATATAACCCGCCCATACAATGTACAATCCCACACTGAGATAACCCTCCCCATACACTACAATCCCACACTGATATAACCCTCCCCATACACTGTACAATCCCACACTGAGAGAACTCTCCCCATTCACTGTATAATTCCACACTGATATAACCCCCCCCCCCATACACTGTACAACCCCACACTGATATAATCCCACCACTCATACACTGTACAATCCCACACTGATATAACCCTCCCCATACAGTGTACAATCCCACCTGAAATAAACCTACTCCCATACACTGTACAATCCCACACTGATATAACCCTCCCTGTACACTGTACAGTCCCACACTGATATAACCTTCCCCATGCACAGTACAATTCCACACTGATATAACCCTCCCCATACACTGTACAGTCCCACACTGCTATAGCCGCCCATACACTGTACAATCCCACACTGATATAACCCTCCCCATACAGTGTACAATCCCACCTGAAATAAACCTACTCCCATACACTGTACAATCCCACACTGATATAACCCTCCCTGTACACTGTACAGTCCCACACTGATATAACCTTCCCCATGCACTGTACAATTCCACACTGATATAACCCTCCCCATACACTGTACAGTCCCACACTGATATAGCCGCCCATACACTGTACAATCCAACACTGATATAACCCTCCCCATACACTGTACAATCACACACTGATATAACCCTCTCCCATACACTGTACAATCCCACACTGATATAACCCTCACCCATACATTGTACAATCCCACACTGATATAACCCTCCCATATACTGTACAATACCACACTGATATATCCCTCCCCATACACTGTACAATCCCACACTGATATAACCCTGTCCCCATACACTGTACACTCCCACACTGATATAACCCTCTCCCCATACACTATACAATTCCACACTGATATAACCCTCCCCATACACTGTACAATCTCACACTGATATAACCCTCCCATACACTGTACTAATCCCACACTGATATAACCGCCCCCCATATTCTGTACAATCCCACACTGATATAACCCTCTCCCCATACACTGCACAATCCCACACTGATATAACCCTCCCCATACACTGTACAATCCCACACTGATATAACACTCTCCCCATACACGGTAGAATGATATAACGCTCCCCATACACTGTACAATCCCACACTGATATAATCCTCTCCCCATACACTGTACAATCCCGCACTGATAAATCCCTCCCCATACACTGTACAATCCCACACTGATATAACCCTCTCCCCATACACTGTACAATCCCACAATGATATAACCCTCCCCTTACGCTGTTCAATCCTACACTGATATAACCCTCCCCATACACTGTACAATCCCACACTGATATAACCCTCCCCCATACACTCTACAACCCCACACTGATAAAACCCTCCCATACACTGTACAATCCCACACTGATATAACCCTCTCCCCATACACTGCTCAATCCCACACTGATATAACCCTCTCCCCATGCACTGTACAATCCCACACTGATATATCCCTCACCCATGCACTGTACAATCCCACACTGATATAACCCACCCCATATCCTGTACAATCCCACAGTGATATAACCCTCCCCATACACTGTACAATCCCACACTGATATAACCCTCCCCATACACTGTACAATCCCACACTGAGAGAACCCTCCCCATTCACTGTACAATCCCACATTGATATAACCCTCCCCATGCACTGTACAATCCCGCACTGTTATAACCCCCCCCCACCCATACACTGTACAATCACACACTGATATAACACTCCCCATACACTGTACAATCCCACACTGATATAAACCTCTCGCCATACACTGTACAATCCCACACTGATATAACCTTCCCATGCACTGTACAATCCCACACTGATATAACTCTCCCATACACTGTACAGTCCCACACTGATATAACCCCCACATACACTGTACAATCCCACACTGATATAACCCTCTCCCCATACACTGTACAATCCCACACTGATATAACTCTCTCCACATACACATTACAATCCCATACAGATATAACCCCCTCGCCATACACTGTACAATCCCACACTGATATAACCATTCCCATACACTGTACAATCCCACACTGATATAACCCCCTCCCCATAAACTGTACAATCCCACACTGATATAACCCCCCCCCATACACTGTACAATCCCGCACTGACATACACACCCCATACACTGTACAATCCCACACTGATATAACCCTCTCCCCATACACTGTACAACCCACACTGATATATCCCTCACCATACACTGTACAATCCCACACTGATATAAACCTCACAAATATACTGTACAATCCCACACTGATATAACCCTCCCCATACACTGTGCAATCCCACACTGATATAACCTTCCCCATACACTGTACAATCCGACACTGGTATAACCCTCTCCCCATACACTGTACAATCCCACAGATATATAACCTTCCCCATACACTGTACAATTCCACACTGATGTAACCCTCCCCATAAACTGTACAGTCCCACACTGATATAGCCCCCCATACACTTTACAATCCATCACTGATATAACCCTCCCCATACACTGTACAATCGCACACTGATATAACCCTCTCCCCATGCACTGTACAATCCCACACTGATATAACCCTCCCCATGCACTTTACAATCCCACACTGACATAACCCCCCTCCCCCACCCATACACAATACAATCACACACTGATATAACCCTCCCCATACACTGTACAATCCCACACTGATATAACACCCCCCCATACACTGTACAATCCCACACTGATATAAGCCTCTCCCCATACACTGTACAATCCAACACTGATATAACCCTCCACATACACTGTACAATCCCACACTGATATAACCCTCTCCCCATGCACTGTACAATCCCACACTGATATATCCCTAAGCCATACACTGTACAATCCCACACTGATATAACCCTCCCCATACACTGTACAATCCCACACTGATATAACCCTCCCCATACACTGTACAATCCCACACTGATATGACCCACCCCATACACTGTACAATCCCACACTGATATAACCCTCCACATTCACTGTACTATTCCACACTGATATAACCCTCCCCATACACTGTAAAATCCCACACTGATATAACCCTCTCCCCATACACTGTACAATCCCACACTGATATAACCCTCCCCATACACTGTACAATCCCACACTGATATAACCCTCCCATGCACTGTACAATCCCACACTGATATAGCCCCCCCCAACACTGTACAATCCCACACTGATATATCCCTCCCATACATTGTACAATCCGACACTGATATAACCCTCTCACCATACACTGAACAATCCCACTCAGATATAACCTTCCCCATGCACTGTACAATTCCACACTGATATAACCCTCCCCATACATTGTACAGTCCCACCTGATATAGCCCCCCATGCACTGTACAATCCAACACTGATATAAACCTCCCCATACACTGTACAATCCCACACTGATATAACCCTCTCCCCATGCACTGTACAATCCCACACTGATATAACCCTCACCCATACACTGTACAATCCCACACTGATATAACCCTCCCCATGTCCTGTACAACCCCACACTGATATAACCCTCCCCATACACTGTACAATCCCACACTGATATAACCCTCCCCATACACTGTACAATCCAACACTGAGAGAACCCTCCCCATTCACTGTACAATCCCACACTGATATAACCTTCCCCATGCACTGTACAATCCCACACTGATATAACCCTCACCCATACACTGTACAATCCCACACTGATATAACCCTCCCCATATCCTGTACAATCCCACACTGATATAACCCTCCCCATACACTGTACAATCCCACACTGATATAACCCTCCCCATACACTGTACAATCCAACACTGAGAGAACCCTCCCCATTCACTGTACAATCCCACACTGATATAACCCTCCCCATGCACTGTACAATCCCACACTGATATAACCCCCCCCCACCCATACACTGTACAATCACACACTGATATAACCCTCCCCATACACTGTACAATCCCACACTGATATAACCCTCCCCATACACTGTACAATCCCACACTGATATGACCCACCCCATACACTGTACAATCCCACACTGATATAACCCTCCACATTCACTGTACTATTCCACACTGATATAACCCTCCCCATACACTGTAAAATCCCACACTGATATAACCCTCTCCCCATACACTGTACAATCCCACACTGATATAACCCTCCCCATACACTGTACAATCCCACACTGATATAACCCTCCCATGCACTGTACAATCCCACACTGATATAGCCCCCCCCCAACACTGTACAATCCCACATTATATATCCCTCCCATACATTGTACAATCCGACACTGATATAACCCTCTCACCATACACTGTACAATCCCACTCAGATATAACCTTCCCCATGCACTGTACAATTCCACACTGATATAACCCTCCCCATACATTGTACAGTCCCACACTGATATAGCCCCCCATGCACTGTACAATCCAACACTGATATAACCCTCCCCATACACTGTACAATCCCACACTGATATAACCCTCTCCCCATGCACTGTACAATCCCACACTGATATAACCCTCACCCATACACTGTACAATCCCACACTGATATAACCCTCCCCATATCCTGTACAATCCCACACTGATATAACCCTCCCCATACACTGTACAATCCCACACTGTTATAACCCTCCCCATACACTGTACAATCCAACACTGAGAGAACCCTCCCCATTCACTGTACAATCCCACACTGATATAACCCTCCCCATGCACTGTACAATCCCACACTGATATAACCCCCCGCCCCACCCATACACTGTACAATCACACACTGATATAACCCTCCCCATACACTGTACAATCCCACACTGATATAACCTTCCCCATACACTGTACAATCCCACACTGATATAACCCTCCCCATGCACTGTACTATCCCACACTGATATAACCCCCCCCCACCCATACACTGTACAATCACAAACTGATATAACCCTCCCCATACACTGTACAATCCCACACTAAAATAACCTTCCCCATACACTGTACAATCCCACACTCATATAACCCTCCCCATACACTGTACAGTCCCACACTGATATAACCCCCACATACACTGTACAGTCCCACACTGATATAACCCTCTCCCCATACACTGTACAATCCCACACTGATATAACCCTCCCCATACACTGTTCAATCCCACACTGATATATCCCTACCCATACACTGTACAATCCGACACTGATATAACCCTCACCCATACACTGTACAAACCCACACTGATATAACCCTCCCCATATACTGTACAATCCCATACTGATATATCCCTCCCCATACACTGTGCAATCCCACACTGATATAACCCTCCCCATACACTGTACAATCCCACACTGATATAACCCTCTCCCCATACACTGTACAATCCCACACTGATATAACCCCCCCATACACTGTACAATCCCGCACTGATATAACCCCCCCATACACTGTACAATCCCACACTGATATAACCCTCCCCATACACTGTACAATCCCACACTGATATAACCCTCCCCATACACTGTACAATCCAACACTGAGAGAACCCTCCCCATTCACTGTACAATCCCACACTGATATAACCCTCCCCATGCACTGTACAATCCCACACTGATATAACCCCCCCCCACCCATACACTGTACAATCACACACTGATATAACCCTCCCCATACACTGTACAATCCCACACTGATATAACCCTCCCCATACACTGTACAATCCCACACTGATATGACCCACCCCATACACTGTACAATCCCACACTGATATAACCCTCCACATTCACTGTACTATTCCACACTGATATAACCCTCCCCATACACTGTAAAATCCCACACTGATATAACCCTCTCCCCATACACTGTACAATCCCACACTGATATAACCCTCCCCATACACTGTACAATCCCACACTGATATAACCCTCCCATGCACTGTACAATCCCACACTGATATAGCCCCCCCCCAACACTGTACAATCCCACATTATATATCCCTCCCATACATTGTACAATCCGACACTGATATAACCCTCTCACCATACACTGTACAATCCCACTCAGATATAACCTTCCCCATGCACTGTACAATTCCACACTGATATAACCCTCCCCATACATTGTACAGTCCCACACTGATATAGCCCCCCATGCACTGTACAATCCAACACTGATATAACCCTCCCCATACACTGTACAATCCCACACTGATATAACCCTCTCCCCATGCACTGTACAATCCCACACTGATATAACCCTCACCCATACACTGTACAATCCCACACTGATATAACCCTCCCCATATCCTGTACAATCCCACACTGATATAACCCTCCCCATACACTGTACAATCCCACACTGTTATAACCCTCCCCATACACTGTACAATCCAACACTGAGAGAACCCTCCCCATTCACTGTACAATCCCACACTGATATAACCCTCCCCATGCACTGTACAATCCCACACTGATATAACCCCCCGCCCCACCCATACACTGTACAATCACACACTGATATAACCCTCCCCATACACTGTACAATCCCACACTGATATAACCTTCCCCATACACTGTACAATCCCACACTGATATAACCCTCCCCATGCACTGTACTATCCCACACTGATATAACCCCCCCCCACCCATACACTGTACAATCACAAACTGATATAACCCTCCCCATACACTGTACAATCCCACACTAAAATAACCTTCCCCATACACTGTACAATCCCACACTCATATAACCCTCCCCATACACTGTACAGTCCCACACTGATATAACCCCCACATACACTGTACAGTCCCACACTGATATAACCCTCTCCCCATACACTGTACAATCCCACACTGATATAACCCTCCCCATACACTGTTCAATCCCACACTGATATATCCCTACCCATACACTGTACAATCCGACACTGATATAACCCTCACCCATACACTGTACAAACCCACACTGATATAACCCTCCCCATATACTGTACAATCCCATACTGATATATCCCTCCCCATACTCTGTGCAATCCCACACTGATATAACCCTCCCCATACACTGTACAATCCCACACTGATATAACCCTCTCCCCATACACTGTACAATCCCACACTGATATAACCCCCCCATACACTGTACAATCCCGCACTGATATAACCCCCCCATACACTGTACAATCCCACACTGATATAACCCTCTCCCCATACACTGTACAATCCCACACTGATATAACCCTCCCCATACACTGTACAATCCCACACTGATATAACCCTCCCCATACACTGTACAATCCCACACTGATATGACCCACCTCATACACTGTACAATCCCACACTGATATAACCCTCCACATTCACTGTACTATTCCACACTGATATAACCCTCCCCATACACTCTAAAATCCCACACTGATATAACCCTCTCCCCATACACTGTACAATCCGACACTGTTATAACCCTCACCCATACAATGTACAAACCCACACTGATATAACCCTCCCCATATCCTGTACAATCCCACACTGATATATCCCTCCCCATACACTGTGCAACCCCACACTGATATAACCCTGCCCATACACTGTACAATCCCACACTGATATAACCCTCTCCCCATACACTGTACAATCCCACACTGATATAACCCTCCCCATACACTGTACAATCCCACACTGATATAACCCTCCCCATACACTGTACAATCCCACACTGATATGACCCACCCCATACACTGTACAATCCCACACTGATATAACCCTCCACATTCACTGTACTATTCCACACTGATATAACCCTCCCCATACACTGTAAAAGCCCACACTGATATAACCCTCTCCCCATACACTGTACAATCCCACACTGATATAACCCTCCCCATACACTGTACAATCCCACACTGATATAACCCTCCCATGCACTGTACAATCCCACACTGATATAGCCCCCCCCCAACACTGTACAATCCCACACTGATATATCCCTCCCATACATTGTACAATCCGACACTGATATAACCCTCTCACCATACACTGTACAATCCCACTCAGATATAACCTTCCCCATGCACTGTACAATTCCACACTGATATAACCCTCCCCATACATTGTACAGTCCCACCTGATATAGCCCCCCATGCACTGTACAATCCAACACTGATACAAACCTCCCCATACACTGTACAATCCCACACTGATATAACCCTCTCCCCATGCACTGTACAATCCCACACTGATATAACCCTCACCCATACACTGTACAATCCCACACTGATATAACCCTCCCCATATCCTGTACAATCCCACACTGATATAACCCTCCCCATACACTGTACAATCCCACACTGATATAACCCTACCCATACACTGTACAATCCAACACTGAGAGAACCCTCCCCATTCACTGTACAATCCCACACTGATATAACCCTCCCCATGCACTGTACAATCCCACACTGATATAACCCTCACCCATACACTGTACAATCCCACACTGATATAACCCTCCCCATATCCTGTACAATCCCACACTGATATAACCCTCCCCATACACTGTACAATCCCACACTGATATAACCCTCCCCATACACTGTACAATCCAACACTGAGAGAACCCTCCCCATTCACTGTACAATCCCACACTGATATAACCCTCCCCATGCACTGTACAATCCCACACTGATATAACCCCCCCCACCCATACACTGTACAATCACACACTGATATAACCCTCCCCATACACTGTACAATGCCACACTGATATAACCCTCCCCATACACTGTACAATCCCACACTGATATGACCCACCCCATACACTGTACAATCCCACACTGATATAACCCTCCACATTCACTGTACTATTCCACACTGATATAACCCTCCCCATACACTGTAAAATCCCACACTGATATAACCCTCTCCCCATACACTGTACAATCCCACACTGATATAACCCTCTCCATACACTGTACAATCCCACACTGATATAACCCTCCCATGCACTGTACAATCCCACACTGATATAGCCCCCTCCCAACACTGTACAATCCCACACTTATATATCCCTCCCATACATTGTACAATCCGTCACTAATATAACCCTCTCACCATACACTGTACAATCCCACTCAGATATAACCTTCCCCATGCACTCTACAATTCCACACTGATATAACCCTCCCCATATCCTGTACAATCCCACACTGATATAACCCTCCCCATACATTGTACAATCCCACACTGATATAACCCTCCCCATACACTGTACAATCCAACACTGAGAGAACCCTCCCCATTCACTGTACAATCCCACACTGATATAACCCTCCCCATGCACTGTACAATCCCACACTGATATAACCCCCCGCCCCACCCATACACTGTACAATCACACACTGATATAACCCTCCCCATACACTGTACAATCCCACACTGATATAACCTTCCCCATACACTGTACAATCCCACACTGATATAACCCTCCCCATGCACTGTACTATCCCACATTGATATAACCCCCCCCCACCCATACACTGTACAATCACAAACTGATATAACCCTCCCCATACACTGTACAATCCCACACTAAAATAACCTTCCCCATACACTGTACAATCCCACACTCATATAACCCTCCCCATACACTGTACAGTCCCACACTGATATAACCCCCACATACACTGTACAATCCCACACTGATATAACCCTCTCCCCATACACTGTACAATCCCACACTGATATAACTCTCTCCACATACACATTACAATCCCATACAGATATAACCCCCTCCCCATACACTGTACAATCCCACACTGATATAACCCTCCCCATACACTGTTCAATCCCACACTGATATATCCCTACCCATACACTGTACAATCCGACACTGATATAACCCTCACCCATACACTGTACAAACCCACACTGATATAACCCTCCCCATATACTGTACAATCCCACACTGATATAACCCTCTCCCCATACACTGTACAATCCCACACTGATATAACCCCCCCATACACTGTACAATCCCGCACTGATATAACCCCCCCATACACTGTACAATCCCGCACTGATATAACCCTCTCCCCATACACTGTACAATCCGACACTGTTATAACCCTCACCCATACAATGTACAAACCCACACTGATATAACCCTCCCCATATCCTGTACAATCCCACACTGATATATCCCTCCCCATACACTGTGCAACCCCACACTGATATAACCCTCCCCATACACTGTACAATCCCACACTGATATAACCCTCTCCCCATACACTGTACAATCCCACACTGATATAACCCTCACCCATACACTGTACAATCCCACACTGATATAACCCTCCCAGATACTGTACAATCCCACACTGATATAACCCTCTCCCCATACACTGTACAATCCAACACTGATATAACCCTCCACATACACTGTACAATCCCACACTGATATAACCCTCTCCCCATGCACTGTACAATCCCACACTGATATATCCCTCAGCCATACACTGTACAATCCCACACTGATATAACCCTCCCCATATACTGTACAATCCCACACTGATATAACCCTCCCATACACTGTACAATCCCACACTGATATGACCCACCCCATACACTGTACAATCCCACACTGATATAACCCTCCACATTCACTGTACTATTCCACTCTGATATAACCCTCCCCATACACTGTAAAATCCCACACTGATATAACCCTCTCCCCATACACTGTACAATCCCACACTGATATGACCCTCCCCATACACTGTACAATCCTACACTGATATAACCCTCCCATGCACTGTACAATCCCACACTGATATAGCCCCCCCCCAAACACTGTACAATCCCACACTGATATATCCCTCCCCATACATTGTACAATCCGACACTGATATAACCCTCTCCCCATACACTGTACAATCCCACTCAGATATAACCTTCCCCATGCACTGTACAATTCCACACTGATATAACCCTCCCCATACATTGTACAGTCCCACACTGATATAGCCCCCCATGCACTGTACAATCCCGCACTGATATAACCCCCCATACACTGTACAATCCCGCACTGATATAACCCTCTCCCCATACACTGTACAATCCGACACTGATATAACCCTCACCCATACACTGTACAAACCCACACTGATATAACCCTCCCCATATACTGTACAATCCCACACTGATATATCCCTCCCCATACACTGTGCAATCCCACACTGATATAACCCTCCCCATACACTGTACAATCCCACACTGAGAGAACCCTCCCCATTCACTGTACAATCCCACATTGATATAACCCTCCCCATGCACTGTACAATCCCACACTGTTATAACCCCCCCCCCCCACCCATACACTGTACAATCACACACTGATATAACCCTCCCCATACACTGTACAATCCCACACTGATATAAACCTCTCGCCATACACTGTACAATCCCACACTGATATAACCTTCCCATGCACTGTACAATCCCACACTGATATAACTCTCCCATACACTGTACAGTCCCACACTGATATAACCCCCACATACACTGTACAATCCCACACTGATATAACCCTCTCCCCATACACTGTACAATCCCACACTGATATAACTCTCTCCACAAACACATTACAATCCCATACAGATATAACCCCCTCGCCATACACTGTACAATCCCACACTGATATAACCATCCCCATACACTGTACAATCCCACACTGATATAACCCCCTCCCCATAAACAGTACAATCCCACACTGATATAACACCCCCCATACACTGTACAATCCCGCACTGATATACACACCCCATACACTGTACAATCCCACACTGATATAACCCTCTCCCCATACACTGTACAACCCACACTGATATAACCCTCACCCATACACTGTACAATCCCACACTGATATAACCCTCACAAATATACTGTACAATCCCACACTGATATAACCCTCCCCATACACTGTGCAATCCCACACTGATATAACCTTCCCCATACACTGTACAATCCCACACTGATATAACCCTCCCCATTCACTGTACAATTCCACACTGATATAACCCTCCCCATACACTGTACAATCCCACACTGATATATCCCTCCCCATACACTGTGCAATCCCACACTGATATAACCCTCCCCATACACTGTACAATCCCACACTGAGAGAACCCTCCCCATTCACTGTACAATCCCACATTGATATAACCCTCCCCATGCACTGTACAATCCCACACTGTTATAACCCCCCCCACCCATACACTGTACAATCACACACTGATATAACCCTCCCCATACACTGTACAATCCCACACTGATATAAACCTCTCGCCATACACTGTACAATCCCACACTGATATAACCTTCCCATGCACTATACAATCCCACACTGATATAACTCTCCCATACACTGTACAGTCCCACACTGATATAACCCCCACATACACTGTACAATCCCACACTGATATAACCCTCTCCCCATACACTGTACAATCCCACACTGATATAACTCTCTCCACAAACACATTACAATCCCATACAGATATAACCCCCTCGCCATACACTGTACAATCCCACACTGATATAACCATCCCCATACACTGTACAATCCCACCCTGATATAACCCCCTCCCCATAAACAGTACAATCCCACACTGATGTAACACCCCCCCCATACACTGTACAATCCCGCACTGATATACACACCCCATACACTGTACAATCCCACACTGATATAACCCTCTCCCCATACACTGTACAACCCACACTGATATAACCCTCACCCATACACTGTACAATCCCACACTGATATAACCCTCACAAATATACTGTACAATCCCACACTGATATAACCCTCCCCATACACTGTGCAATCCCACACTGATATAACCTTCCCCATACACTGTACAATCCCACACTGATAATACCCTCCCCATTCACTGTACAATTCCACACTGATATAACCCTCCCCATACACTGTACAATTCCACAATGATATAACCCTCCCCATACACTGTACAATCCCACACTGATATATCCCTCCCCATACACTGTGCAATCCCACACTGATATAACCCTCCCCATACACTGTACAATCCCACACTGAGAGAACCCTCCCCATTCACTGTACAATCCCACATTGATATAACCCTCCCCATGCACTGTACAATCCCACACTGTTATAACCCCCCCCCCCACCCATACACTGTACAATCACACACTGATATAACCCTCCCCATACACTGTACAATCCCACACTGATATAAACCTCTCGCCATACACTGTACAATCCCACACTGATATAACCTTCCCATGCACTGTACAATCCCACACTGATATAACTCTCCCATACACTGTACAGTCCCACACTGATATAACCCCCACATACACTGTACAATCCCACACTGATATAACCCTCTCCCCATACACTGTACAATTCCACACTGATATAACCCTCCGCATACACTGTACAATTCCACAATGATATAATCCTCCCCATGCACTTTACAAACCCACACTGATATAACCCTCCCCATACACTGTACAATCCGACACTGATATAACCCTCTCCCCATACACTGTACAATCCCACAGAGATATAACCTTCCCCATACACTGTACAATTCCACACTGATGTAACCCTCCCCATAAACTGTACAGTCCCACAATGATATAGCCCCCCATACACGTTACAATCCAACATTTATATAACCCTCCCCGTACACTGTACAATCGCACACTGATATAACCCTCTCCCCATGCACTGTACAATCCCACACTGATATAACCCTCACCCATACACTGTACAATCCCACACTGATATAACCCTCCCCATACACTGTACAATCCCACAATGATATAACCCTCCCCATGCACTTTACAATCCCACACTGACATAACCACCCCTCCCCCACCCATACACAATACAATCACACACTGATATAACACTCCCCATACACTGTACAATCCCACACTGATATAACACCCCCCCCCATACACTGTACAATCCCACACTGATATAACCCTCTCCCCATACACTGTACAATCCAACACTGATATAACCCTCCACATACACTGTACAATCCCACACTGATATAACCCTCTCCCCATGCACTGTACAATCCCACACTGATATATCCCTAAGCCATACACTGTACAATCCCACAATGATATAACCCTCCCCATATACTGTACAATCCCACACTGATATAACCCTTCCCATACACTGTACAATCCCACACTGATATGACCCACCCCATACACTGTACAATCCCACACTGATATAACCCTCCACATTCACTGTACTATTCCACACTGATATAACCCTCCCCATACACTGTAAAATCCCACACTGATATGACCCTCTCCCCATACACTGTACAATCCCACACTGATATAACCCTCCCCATACACTGTACAATCCCACACTGATATACCCCTCCCATGCACTGTACAATCCCACACTGATATAGCCCCCCCCCAAACACTGTACAATCCCACACTGATATATCCCTCCCCATACATTGTACAATCCGACACTGATATAACCCTCTCCCCATACACTGTACAATCCCACTCAGATATAACCTTCCCAATGCACTGTACAATTCCACACTGATATAACCCTCCCCATACATTGTACAGTCCCACACTGATATGGCCCCCCATGCACTGTACAATCCAACACTGATATAACCCTCCCCATACACTGTACAATCCCACACTGATATAAC
Source organism: Scyliorhinus torazame (assembly GCF_047496885.1). Taxonomy (NCBI): domain Eukaryota; kingdom Metazoa; phylum Chordata; class Chondrichthyes; order Carcharhiniformes; family Scyliorhinidae; genus Scyliorhinus; species Scyliorhinus torazame. The sequence continues at coordinate 66,125,166 of NC_092726.1, forward strand.
CCTCTCCCCATGCACTGTACAATCCCACACTGATATAACCCTCACCCATACACTGTACAATCCCACACTGATATAACCCTCCCCATATCCTGTACAATCCCACACTGATATAACCCTCCCCATACACTGTACAATCCCACACTGATATAACCCTCCCCATACACTGTACAATCCAACACTGAGATAACCCTCCCCATTCACTGTACAATCCCACACTGATATAACCCACCCCATGCACTGTACAATCCCACACTGATATAACCCCCCCCCACCCATACACTGTACAATCACACACTGATATAACCCTCCCCATACACTGTACAATCCCACACTGATATAACCTTCCCCATACACTGTACAATCCCACACTGATATAACCCTCCCCATGCACTGTACAATCCCACACTGATATAACTCTCTCCACAAACACATTACAATCCCATACAGATATAACCCCCTCGCCATACACTGTACAATCCCACACTGATATAACCATCCCCATACACTGTACAATCCCACACTGATATAACCCCCTCCCCATAAACAGTACAATCCCACACTGATATAACCCCCCCCCATACACTGTACAATCCCGCACTGATATACACACCCCATACACTGTACAATCCCACACTGATATAACCCTCTCCCCATACACTGTACAACCCACACTGATATAACCCTCACCCATACACTGTACAATCCCACACTGATATAACCCTCACAAATATACTGTACAATCCCACACTGATATAACCCTCCCCATACACTGTGCAATCCCACACTGATATAACCTTCCCCATACACTGTACAATCCCACACTGATATAACCCTCCCCATTCACTGTACAATTCCACACTGATATAACCCTCCCCATACACTGTACAATCCCACACTGATATATCCCTCCCCATACACTGTGCAATCCCACACTGATATAACCCTCCCCATACACTGTACAATCCCACACTGAGAGAACCCTCCCCATTCACTGTACAATCCCACATTGATATAACCCTCCCCATGCACTGTACAATCCCACACTGTTATAACCCCCCCCCCCACCCATACACTGTACAATCACACACTGATATAACCCTCCCCATACACTGTACAATCCCACACTGATATAAACCTCTCGCCATACACTGTACAATCCCACACTGATATAACCTTCCCATGCACTGTACAATCCCACACTGATATAACTCTCCCATACACTGTACAGTCCCACACTGATATAACCCCCACATACACTGTACAATCCCACACTGATATAACCCTCTCCCCATACACTGTACAATCCCAAACTGATATAACTCTCTCCACAAACACATTACAATCCCATACAGATATAACCCCCTCGCCATACACTGTACAATCCCACACTGATATAACCATCCCCATACACTGTACAATCCCACACTGATATAACCCCCTCCCCATAAACAGTACAATCCCACACTGATATAACACCCCCCCATACACTGTACAATCCCGCACTGATATACACACCCCATACACTGTACAATCCCACACTGATATAACCCTCTTCTCATACACTGTACAACCCACACTGATATAACCCTCACCCATACACTGTACAATCCCACACTGATATAACCCTCACAAATATACTGTACAATCCCACACTGATATAACCCTCCCCATACACTGTGCAATCCCACACTGATATAACCTTCCCCATACACTGTACAATCCCACACTGATATAACCCTCCCCATTCACTGTACAATTCCACACTGATATAACCCTCCCCATACACTGTACAATTCCACAATGATATAGCCCCCCATACACTTTACAATCCAACATTTATATAACCCTCCCCGTACACTGTACAATCGCACACTGATATAACCCTCTCCCCATGCACTGTACAATCCCACACTGATATAACCCTCACCCATACACTGTACAATCCCACACTGATATAACCCTCCCCATACACTGTACAATCCCACAATGATATAACCCTCCCCATGCACTTTACAATCCCACACTGACATAACCACCCCTCCCCCACCCATACACAATACAATCACACACTGATATAACACTCCCCATACACTGTACAATCCCACACTGATATAACACCCCCCCCCCATACACTGTACAATCCCACACTGATATAACCCTCTCCCCATACACTGTACAATCCAACACTGATATAACCCTCCACATACACTGTACAATCCCACACTGATATAACCCTCTCCCCATGCACTGTACAATCCCACACTGATATATCCCTAAGCCATACACTGTACAATCCCACAATGATATAACCCTCCCCATATACTGTACAATCCCACACTGATATAACCCTTCCCATACACTGTACAATCCCATACTGATATGACCCACCCCATACACTGTACAATCCCACACTGATATAACCCTCCACATTCACTGTACTATTCCACACTGATATAACCCTCCCCATACACTGTAAAATCCCACACTGATATAACCCTCTCCCCATACACTGTACAATCCCACACTGATATAACCCTCCCCATACACTGTACAATCCCACACTGATATACCCCTCCCATGCACTGTACAATCCCACACTGATATAGCCCCCCCCCAAACACTGTACAATCCCACACTGATATATCCCTCCCCATACATTGTACAATCCGACACTGATATAACCCTCTCCCCATACACTGTACAATCCCACTCAGATATAACCTTCCCAATGCACTGTACAATTCCACACTGATATAACCCTCCCCATACATTGTACAGTCCCACACTGATATGGCCCCCCATGCACTGTACAATCCAACACTGATATAACCCTCCCCATACACTGTACAATCCCACACTGATATAACCCTCTCCCCATGCACTGTACAATCCCACACTGATATAACCCTCACCCATACACTGTACAATCCCACACTGATATAACCCTCCCCATATCCTGTACAATCCCACACTGATATAACCCTCCCCATACACTGTACAATCCCACACTGATATAACCCTCCCCATACACTGTACAATCCAACACTGAGATAACCCTCCCCATTCACTGTACAATCCCACACTGATATAACCCTCCCCATGCACTGTACAATCCCACACTGATATAACCCCCCCCCACCCATACACTGTACGATCACACACTGATATAACCCTCCCCATACACTGTACAATCCCACACTGATATAACCTTCCCCATACACTGTACAATCCCACACTGATATAACCCTCCCCATGCACTGTACAATCCCACACTGATATAACCCCCCCCCACCCATACACTGTACAATCACAAACTGATATAACCCTCCCATACACTGTACAATCCCACACTAATATAACCTTCCCCATACACTGTACAATCCCACACTGATATAACCCTCCCCATACACTGTACAGTCCCACACTGATATAACCCCCACATACACTGTACAATCCCACACTGATATAACCCTCTCCCCATACACTGTACAATCCCACACTGATATAACTCTCTCCACATACACATTACAATCCCATACAGATATAACCCCCTCCCCATACACTGTACAATCCCACACTGATATAACCCTCCCCATACACTGTTCAATCCCACACTGATATATCCCTACCCATACACTGTACAATCCGACACTGATATAACCCTCACCCATACACTGTACAAACCCACACTGATATAACCCTCCCCATTTACTGTACAATCCCACACTGATATATCCCTCCCCATACACTGTGCAATCCCACACTGATATAACCCTCCCCATACACTGTACAATCCCACACTGATATAACCCTCACCCCATACACTGTACAATCCCACACTGATATAACCCCCCCCCATACACTGTACAATCCCGCATTGATATAACCCCCCCATACACTGTACAATCCCGCACTGATATAACCCTCACCCATACACTGTACAAACCCACACTGATATAACCCTCCCCGTATACTGTACAATCCCACACTGATATATCCCTCCCCATACACTGTGCAATCCCACACTGATATAACCCTCCCCATACACTGTACAATCCCACACTGATATAACCCTCTCCCCATACACTGTACAATCCCACACTGATATAACCCTCACCCATACACTGTACAATCCCACACTGATATAACCCTCCCAGATACTGTACAATCCCACACTGATATAACCCTCTCCCCATACACTGTACAATCCCACACTGATATGACCCACCCCATACACTGTACAATCCCACACTGATATAACCCTCCACATTCACTGTACTATTCCACACTGATATAACCCTCCCCATACACTGTAAAATCCCACACTGATATAACCCTCTCCCCATACACTGTACAATCCCACACTGATATAACCCTCCCCATACACTGTACAATCCCACACTGATATAACCCTCCCATGCACTGTACAATCCCACACTGATATAGCCCCCCCCCAAACACTGTACAATCCCACACTGATATATCCCTCCCCATACATTGTACAATCCGACACTGATATAACCCTCTCCCCATACACTGTACAATCCCACTCAGATATAACCTTCCCCATGCACTGTACAATTCCACACTGATATAACCCTCCCCATACATTGTACAGTCCCACACTGATATAGCCCCCCATGCACTGTACAATCCAACACTGATATAACCCTCCCCATACACTGTACAATCCCACACTGATATAACCCTCCCCATACACTGTACAATCCAACACTGAGATAACCCTCCCCATTCACTGTACAATCCCACACTGATATAACCCTCCCCATGCACTGTACAATCCCACACTGATATAACCCCCCCCCCCACCCATACACTGTACAATCACACACTGATATAACCCTCCCCATACACTGTACAATCCCACACTGATCTCACCTTCCCCATACACTGTACAATCCCACACTGATATAACCCTCCCCATGCACTGTACAATCCCACACTGATATAACCCCCCCCCCGCCCATACACTGTACAATCACAAACTGATATAACCCTCCCCATACACTGTACAATCCCACACTGATATAACCTTCCCCATACACTGTACAATCCCACACTGATATAACCCTCCCCATACACTGTACAGTCCCACACTGATATAACCCCCACATACACTGTACAATCCCACACTGATATAACCCTCTTCCCATACACTGTACAATCCCACACTGATATAACTCTCTCCACATACACATTACAATCCCATACAGATATAACCCCCTCCCCATACACTGTTCAATCCCACACTGATATATCCCTACCCATACACTGTACAATCCGACACTGATATAACCCTCACCCATACACTGTACAATCCCGCACTGATATAACGCCCCCCATACACTGTACAATCCCGCACTGATATAACCCTCTCCCCATACACTGTACAATCCGACAGTGATATAACCCTCACCCATACACTGTACAAACCCACACTGATATAACCCTCCCCTTATACTGTACAATCCCACACTGATATAACCCTCCCCATACACTGTGCAATCCCACACTGATATAACCCTCCCCATACACTGTACAATCCCACACTGATATAACCCTCTCCCCATACACTGTACAATCCCACACTGATATAACCCTCACCCATACACTGTACAATCCCATACTGATATAACCCTCCCATATACTGTACAATCCCACACTGATATAACCCTCTCCCCATACACTGTACAATCCAACACTGATATAACCCTCCACATACACTGTACAATCCCACACTGATATAACCCTCTCCCCATGCACTGTACAATCCCACACTGATATATCCCTAAGCCATACACTGTACAATCCCACACTGATATAACCCTCCCCATACACTGTACAATCCCACATTGATATAACCCTCCCCATACACGGTACAATCCAACACTGAGATAACCCTCCCCATTCACTGTACAATCCCACACTGATATAACCCTCCCCATGCACTGTACAATCCCACACTGATATAACCCCCCCCCCACCCATACACTGTACAATCCAACACTGAGATAACCCTCCCCATTCACTGTACAATCCCACACTGATATAACCCTCTCCCCATACACTGTACAATCCAACACTGATATAACCCTCCACATACACTGTACAATCCCACACTGATATAACCCTCTCCCCATGCACTGTACAATCCCACACTGATATATCCCTAAGCCATACACTGTACAATCCCACACTGATATAACCTTCCCCATACACTGTACAATCCCACACTGATATAACCCTCCCCATTCACTGTACAATTCCACACTGATATAACCCTCCCCATACACTGTAAAATCCCACACTGATATAACCCTCTCCCCATACACTGTACAATCGCACACTGATATAACCCTCCCCATACACTGTACAATTCCACAATGATATAATCCTCCCCATGCACTTTACAAACCCACACTGATATAACCCTCCCCATACACTGTACAATCCGACACTGATATAACCCTCTCCCCATACACTGTACAATCCCACAGAGATATAACCTTCCCCATACACTGTACAATTCCACACTGATGTAACCCTCCCCATAAACTGTACAGTCCCACACTGATATAGCCCCCCATACACTTTACAATCCATCACTGATATAACCCTCCCCATACACTGTACAATCGCACACTGATATAACCCTCTCCCCATGCACTGGACAATCCCACACTGATATAACCCTCACCCATACACTGTACAATCCCACACTGATATAACCCTCCCCATACACTGTACAATCCCACAATGATATAACCCTCCCCATGCACTTTACAATCCCACACTGACATAACCCCCTCCCCCATCCATACACAATACAATCACACACTGATATAACCCTCCCCATACACTGTACAATCCCACACTGATATAACACCCCCCCATACACTGTACAATCCCACACTGATATAACCCTCTCCCCATACACTGTACAATCCAACACTGATATAACCCTCCACATACACTGTACAATCCCATACTGATATAACCCTCTCCCCATGCACTGTACAATCCCACACTGATATATCCCTATGCCATACACTGTACAATCCCACACTGATATAACCCTCCCCATATACTGTACAATCCCACACTGATATAACCCTCCCCATACACTGTACAATCCCACACTGATATGACCCACCCCATACACTGTACAATCCCACACTGATATAACCCTCCACATTCACTGTACTATTCCACACTGATATAACCCTCCCCATACACTGTAAAATCCCACACTGATATAACCCTCTCACCATACACTGTACAATCCCACACTGATATAAACCTCTCGCCATACACTGTACAATCCCACACTGATATAACCTTCCCATGCACTGTACAATCCCACACTGATATAACTCTCCCATACACTGTACAGTCCCACACTGATATAACCCCCACATACACTGTACAATCCCACACTGATATAACCCTCTCCCCATACACTGTACAATCCCACACTGATATAACTCTCTCCACAAACACATTACAATCCCATACAGATATAACCCCCTCGCCATACACTGTACAATCCCACACTGATATAACCATCCCCATACACTGTACAATCCCACCCTGATATAACCCCCTCCCCATAAACAGTACAATCCCACACTGATATAACACCCCCCCCATACACTGTACAATCCCGCACTGATATACACACCCCATACACTGTACAATCCCACACTGATATAACCCTCTCCCCATACACTGTACAACCCACACTGATATAACCCTCACCCATACACTGTACAATCCCACACTGATATAACCCTCACAAATATACTGTACAATCCCACACTGATATAACCCTCCCCATACACTGTGCAATCCCACACTGATATAACCTTCCCCATACACTGTACAATCCCACACTGATAATACCCTCCCCATTCACTGTACAATTCCACACTGATATAACCCTCCCCATACACTGTACAATTCCACAATGATATAACCCTCCCCATACACTGTACAATCCCACACTGATATATCCCTCCCCATACACTGTGCAATCCCACACTGATATAACCCTCCCCATACACTGTACAATCCCACACTGAGAGAACCCTCCCCATTCACTGTACAATCCCACATTGATATAACCCTCCCCATGCACTGTACAATCCCACACTGTTATAACCCCCCCCCACCCATACACTGTACAATCACACACTGATATAACCCTCCCCATACACTGTACAATCCCACACTGATATAAACCTCTCGCCATACACTGTACAATCCCACACTGATATAACCTTCCCATGCACTGTACAATCCCACACTGATATAACTCTCCCATACACTGTACAGTCCCACACTGATATAACCCCCACATTCACCGTACAATCCCACACTGATATAACCCTCTCCCCATACACTGTACAATTCCACACTGATATAACCCTCCGCATACACTGTACAATTCCACAATGATATAATCCTCCCCATGCACTTTACAAACCCACACTGATATAACCCTCCCCATACACTGTACAATCCGACACTGATATAACCCTCTCCCCATACACTGTACAATCCCACAGAGATATAACCTTCCCCATACACTGTACAATTCCACACTGATGTAACCCTCCCCATAAACTGTACAGTCCCACAATGATATAGCCCCCCATACACGTTACAATCCAACATTTATATAACCCTCCCCGTACACTGTACAATCGCACACTGATATAACCCTCTCCCCATGCACTGTACAATCCCACACTGATATAACCCTCACCCATACACTGTACAATCCCACACTGATATAACCCTCCCCATACACTGTACAATCCCACAATGATATAACCCTCCCCATGCACTTTACAATCCCACACTGACATAACCACCCCTCCCCCACCCATACACAATACAATCACACACTGATATAACACTCCCCATACACTGTACAATCCCACACTGATATAACACCCCCCCCCATACACTGTACAATCCCACACTGATATAACCCTCTCCCCATACACTGTACAATCCAACACTGATATAACCCTCCACATACACTGTACAATCCCACACTGATATAACCCTCTCCCCATGCACTGTACAATCCCACACTGATATATCCCTAAGCCATACACTGTACAATCCCACAATGATATAACCCTCCCCATATACTGTACAATCCCACACTGATATAACCCTTCCCATACACTGTACAATCCCACACTGATATGACCCACCCCATACACTGTACAATCCCACACTGATATAACCCTCCACATTCACTGTACTATTCCACACTGATATAACCCTCCCCATACACTGTAAAATCCCACACTGATATGACCCTCTCCCCATACACTGTACAATCCCACACTGATATAACCCTCCCCATACACTGTACAATCCCACACTGATATACCCCTCCCATGCACTGTACAATCCCACACTGATATAGCCCCCCCCCCAAACACTGTACAATCCCACACTGATATATCCCTCCCCATACATTGTACAATCCGACACTGATATAACCCTCTCCCCATACACTGTACAATCCCACTCAGATATAACCTTCCCAATGCACTGTACAATTCCACACTGATATAACCCTCCCCATACATTGTACAGTCCCACACTGATATGGCCCCCCATGCACTGTACAATCCAACACTGATATAACCCTCCCCATACACTGTACAATCCCACACTGATATAACCCTCTCCCCATGCACTGTACAATCCCACACTGATATAACCCTCACCCATACACTGTACAATCCCACACTGATATAACCCTCCCCATATCCTGTACAATCCCACACTGATATAACCCTCCCCATACACTGTACAATCCCACACTGATATAACCCTCCCCATACACTGTACAATCCAACACTGAGATAACCCTCCCCATTCACTGTACAATCCCACACTGATATAGCCCACCCCATGCACTGTACAATCCCACACTGATATAACCCCCCCCCACCCATACACTGTACAATCACACACTGATATAACCCTCCCCATACACTGTACAATCCCACACTGATATAACCTTCCCCATACACTGTACAATCCCACACTGATATAACCCTCCCCATGCACTGTACAATCCCACACTGATATAACTCTCTCCACAAACACATTACAATCCCATACAGATATAACCCCCTCGCCATACACTGTACAATCCCACACTGATATAACCATCCCCATACACTGTACAATCCCACACTGATATAACCCCCTCCCCATAAACAGTACAATCCCACACTGATATAACCCCCCCCCATACACTGTACAATCCCGCACTGATATACACACCCCATACACTGTACAATCCCACACTGATATAACCCTCTCCCCATACACTGTACAACCCACACTGATATAACCCTCACCCATACACTGTACAATCCCACACTGATATAACCCTCACAAATATACTGTACAATCCCACACTGATATAACCCTCCCCATACACTGTGCAATCCCACACTGATATAACCTTCCCCATACACTGTACAATCCCACACTGATATAACCCTCCCCATTCACTGTACAATTCCACACTGATATAACCCTCCCCATACACTGTACAATCCCACACTGATATATCCCTCCCCATACACTGTGCAATCCCACACTGATATAACCCTCCCCATACACTGTACAATCCCACACTGAGAGAACCCTCCCCATTCACTGTACAATCCCACATTGATATAACCCTCCCCATGCACTGTACAATCCCACACTGTTATAACCCCCCCCCCCCACCCATACACTGTACAATCACACACTGATATAACCCTCCCCATACACTGTACAATCCCACACTGATATAAACCTCTCGCCATACACTGTACAATCCCACACTGATATAACCTTCCCATGCACTGTACAATCCCACACTGATATAACTCTCCCATACACTGTACAGTCCCACACTGATATAACCCCCACATACACTGTACAATCCCACACTGATATAACCCTCTCCCCATACACTGTACAATCCCACACTGATATAACTCTCTCCACAAACACATTACAATCCCATACAGATATAACCCCCTCGCCATACACTGTACAATCCCACACTGATATAACCATCCCCATACACTGTACAATCCCACACTGATATAACCCCCTCCCCATAAACAGTACAATCCCACACTGATATAACACCCCCCCCATACACTGTACAATCCCGCACTGATATACACACCCCATACACTGTACAATCCCACACTGATATAACCCTCTCCCCATACACTGTACAACCCACACTGATATAACCCTCACCCATACACTGTACAATCCCACACTGATATAACCCTCACAAATATACTGTACAATCCCACACTGATATAACCCTCCCCATACACTGTGCAATCCCACACAGATATAACCTTCCCCATACACTGTACAATCCCACACTGATATAACCCTCCCCATTCACTGTACAATTCCACACTGATATAACCCTCCCCATACACTGTACAATTCCACAATGATATAACCCTCCCCATACACTGTACAATCCCACACTGATATATCCCTCCCCATACACTGTGCAATCCCACACTGATATAACCCTCCCCATACACTGTACAATCCCACACTGAGAGAACCCTCCCCATTCACTGTACAATCCCACATTGATATAACCCTCCCCATGCACTGTACAATCCCACACTGTTATAACCCCCCCCCCACCCATACACTGTACAATCACACACTGATATAACCCTCCCCATACACTGTACAATCCCACACTGATATAAACGTCTCGCCATACACTGTACAATCCCACACTGATATAACCTTCCCATGCACTGTACAATCCCACACTGATATAACTCTCCCATACACTGTACAGTCCCACACTGATATAACCCCCACATACACTGTACAATCCCACACTGATATAACCCTCTCCCCATACACTGTACAATCCCAAACTGATATAACTCTCTCCACAAACACATTACAATCCCATACAGATATAACCCCCTCGCCATACACTGTACAATCCCACACTGATATAACCATCCCCATACACTGTACAATCCCACACTGATATAACCCCCTCCCCATAAACAGTACAATCCCACACTGATATAACACCCCCCCCATACACTGTACAATCCCGCACTGATATACACACCCCATACACTGTACAATCCCACACTGATATAACCCTCTTCTCATACACTGTACAACCCACACTGATATAACCCTCACCCATACACTGTACAATCCCACACTGATATAACCCTCACAAATATACTGTACAATCCCACACTGATATAACCCTCCCCATACACTGTGCAATCCCACACTGATATAACCTTCCCCATACACTGTACAATCCCACACTGATATAACCCTCCCCATTCACTGTACAATTCCACACTGATATAACCCTCCCCATACACTGTACAATTCCACAATGATATAATCCTCCCCATGCACTTTACAAACCCACACTCATATAACCCTCCCCATACACTGTACAATCCGACACTGATATAACCCTCTCCCCATACACTGTACAATCCCACAGAAATATAACCTTCCCCATACACTGTACAATTCCACACTGATGTAACCCTCCCCATAAACTGTACAGTCCCACACTGATATAGCCCCCCATACACTTTACAATCCAACATTTATATAACCCTCCCCGTACACTGTACAATCGCACACTGATATAACCCTCTCCCCATGCACTGTACAATCCCACACTGATATAACCCTCACCCATACACTGTACAATCCCACACTGATATAACCCTCCCCATACACTGTACAATCCCACAATGATATAACCCTCCCCATGCACTTTACAATCCCACACTGACATAACCACCCCTCCCCCACCCATACACAATACAATCACACACTGATATAACACTCCCCATACACTGTACAATCCCACACTGATATAACACCCCCCCCCATACACTGTACAATCCCACACTGATATAACCCTCTCCCCATACACTGTACAATCCAACACTGATATAACCCTCCACATACACTGTACAATCCCACACTGATATAACCCTCTCCCCATGCACTGTACAATCCCACACTGATATATCCCTAAGCCATACACTGTACAATCCCACAATGATATAACCCTCCCCATATACTGTACAATCCCACACTGATATAACCCTTCCCATACACTGTACAATCCCATACTGTTATGACCCACCCCATACACTGTACAATCCCACACTGATATAACCCTCCACATTCACTGTACTATTCCACACTGATATAACCCTCCCCATACACTGTAAAATCCCACACTGATATAACCCTCTCCCCATACACTGTACAATCCCACACTGATATAACCCTCCCCATACACTGTACAATCCCACACTGATATACCCCTCCCATGCACTGTACAATCCCACACTGATATAGCCCCCCCCAAACACTGTACAATCCCACACTGATATATCCCTCCCCATACATTGTACAATCCGACACTGATATAACCCTCTCCCCATACACTGTACAATCCCACTCAGATATAACCTTCCCAATGCACTGTACAATTCCACACTGATATAACCCTCCCCATACATTGTACAGTCCCACACTGATATGGCCCCCCATGCACTGTACAATCCAACACTGATATAACCCTCCCCATACACTGTACAATCCCACACTGATATAACCCTCTCCCCATGCACTGTACAATCCCACACTGATATAACCCTCACCCATACACTGTACAATCCCACACTGATATAACCCTCCCCATATCCTGTACAATCCCACACTGATATAACCCTCCCCATACACTGTACAATCCCACACTGATATAACCCTCCCCATACACTGTACAATCCAACACTGAGATAACCCTCCCCATTCACTGTACAATCCCACACTGATATAACCCTCCCCATGCACTGTACAATCCCACACTGATATAACCCCCCCCCCCACCCATACACTGTACGATCACACACTGATATAACCCTCCCCATACACTGTACAATCCCACACTGATATAACCTTCCCCATACACTGTACAATCCCACACTGATATAACCCTCCCCATGCACTGTACAATCCCACACTGATATAACCCCCCCCCCCCACCCATACACTGTACAATCACAAACTGATATAACCCTCCCATACACTGTACAATCCCACACTAATATAACCTTCCCCATACACTGTACAATCCCACACTGATATAACCCTCCCCATACACTGTACAGTCCCACACTGATATAACCCCCACATACACTGTACAATCCCACACTGATATAACCCTCTCCCCATACACTGTACAATCCCACACTGATATAACTCTCTCCACATACACATTACAATCCCATACAGATATAACCCCCTCCCCATACACTGTACAATCCCACACTGATATAACCCTCCCCATACACTGTTCAATCCCACACTGATATATCCCTACCCATACACTGTACAATCCGACACTGATATAACCCTCACCCATACACTGTACAAACCCACACTGATATAACCCTCCCCATTTACTGTACAATCCCACACTGATATATCCCTCCCCATACACTGTGCAATCCCACACTGATATAACCCTCCCCATACACTGTACAATCCCACACTGATATAACCCTCACCCCATACACTGTACAATCCCACACTGATATAACCCCCCCCCATACACTGTACAATCCCGCATTGATATAACCCCCCCATACACTGTACAATCCCGCACTGATATAACCCTCACCCATACACTGTACAAACCCACACTGATATAACCCTCCCCGTATACTGTACAATCCCACACTGATATATCCCTCCCCATACACTGTGCAATCCCACACTGATATAACCCTCCCCATACACTGTACAATCCCACACTGATATAACCCTCTCCCCATACACTGTACAATCCCACACTGATATAACCCTCACCCATACACTGTACAATCCCACACTGATATAACCCTCCCAGATACTGTACAATCCCACACTGATATAACCCTCTCCCCATACACTGTACAATCCCACACTGATATGACCCACCCCATACACTGTACAATCCCACACTGATATAACCCTCCACATTCACTGTACTATTCCACACTGATATAACCCTCCCCATACACTGTAAAATCCCACACTGATATAACCCTCTCCCCATACACTGTACAATCCCACACTGATATAACCCTCCCCATACACTGTACAATCCCACACTGATATAACCCTCCCATGCACTGTACAATCCCACACTGATATAGCCCCCCCCCAAACACTGTACAATCCCACACTGATATATCCCTCCCCATACATTGTACAATCCGACACTGATATAACCCTCTCCCCATACACTGTACAATCCCACTCAGATATAACCTTCCCCATGCACTGTACAATTCCACACTGATATAACCCTCCCCATACATTGTACAGTCCCACACTGATATAGCCCCCCATGCACTGTACAATCCAACACTGATATAACCCTCCCCATACACTGTACAATCCCACACTGATATAACCCTCCCCATACACTGTACAATCCAACACTGAGATAACCCTCCCCATTCACTGTACAATCCCACACTGATATAACCCTCCCCATGCACTGTACAATCCCACACTGATATAACCCCCCCCCCACCCATACACTGTACAATCTCACACTGATATAACCCTCCCCATACACTGTACAATCCCACACTGATATAACCTTCCCCATACACTGTACAATCCCACACTGATATAACCCTCCCCATGCACTGTACAATCCCACACTGATATAACCCCCCCCCCCCGCCCATACACTGTACAATCACAAACTGATATAACCCTCCCCATACACTGTACAATCCCACACTGATATAACCTTCCCCATACACTGTACAATCCCACACTGATATAACCCTCCCCATACACTGTACAGTCCCACACTGATATAACCCCCACATACACTGTACAATCCCACACTGATATAACCCTCTTCCCATACACTGTACAATCCCACACTGATATAACTCTCTCCACATACACATTACAATCCCATACAGATATAACCCCCTCCCCATACACTGTTCAATCCCACACTGATATATCCCTACCCATACACTGTACAATCCGACACTGATATAACCCTCACCCATACACTGTACAATCCCGCACTGATATAACGCCCCCCATACACTGTACAATCCCGCACTGATATAACCCTCTCCCCATACACTGTACAATCCGACAGTGATATAACCCTCACCCATACACTGTACAAACCCACACTGATATAACCCTCCCCTTATACTGTACAATCCCACACTGATATAACCCTCCCCATACACTGTGCAATCCCACACTGATATAACCCTCCCCATACACTGTACAATCCCACACTGATATAACCCTCTCCCCATACACTGTACAATCCCACACTGATATAACCCTCACCCATACACTGTACAATCCCATACTGATATAACCCTCCCATATACTGTACAATCCCACACTGATATAACCCTCTCCCCATACACTGTACAATCCAACACTGATATAACCCTCCACATACACTGTACAATCCCACACTGATATAACCCTCTCCCCATGCACTGTACAATCCCACACTGATATATCCCTAAGCCATACACTGTACAATCCCACACTGATATAACCCTCCCCATACACTGTACAATCCCACATTGATATAACCCTCCCCATACACGGTACAATCCAACACTGAGATAACCCTCCCCATTCACTGTACAATCCCACACTGATATAACCCTCCCCATGCACTGTACAATCCCACACTGATATAACCCCCCCCACCCATACACTGTACAATCCAACACTGAGATAACCCTCCCCATTCACTGTACAATCCCACACTGATATAACCCTCTCCCCATACACTGTACAATCCAACACTGATATAACCCTCCACATACACTGTACAATCCCACACTGATATAACCCTCTCCCCATGCACTGTACAATCCCACACTGATATATCCCTAAGCCATACACTGTACAATCCCACACTGATATAACCTTCCCCATACACTGTACAATCCCACACTGATATAACCCTCCCCATTCACTGTACAATTCCACACTGATATAACCCTCCCCATACACTGTAAAATCCCACACTGATATAACCCTCTCCCCATACACTGTACAATCGCACACTGATATTACCCTCCCCATACACTGTACAATTCCACAATGATATAATCCTCCCCATGCACTTTACAAACCCACACTGATATAACCCTCCCCATACACTGTACAATCCGACACTGATATAACCCTCTCCCCATACACTGTACAATCCCACAGAGATATAACCTTCCCCATACACTGTACAATTCCACACTGATGTAACCCTCCCCATAAACTGTACAGTCCCACACTGATATAGCCCCCCATACACTTTACAATCCATCACTGATATAACCCTCCCCATACACTGTACAATCGCACACTGATATAACCCTCTCCCCATGCACTGGACAATCCCACACTGATATAACCCTCACCCATACACTGTACAATCCCACACTGATATAACCCTCCCCATACACTGTACAATCCCACAATGATATAACCCTCCCCATGCACTTTACAATCCCACACTGACATAACCCCCTCCCCCATCCATACACAATACAATCACACACTGATATAACCCTCCCCATACACTGTACAATCCCACACTGATATAACACCCCCCCATACACTGTACAATCCCACACTGATATAACCCTCTCCCCATACACTGTACAATCCAACACTGATATAACCCTCCACATACACTGTACAATCCCATACTGATATAACCCTCTCCCCATGCACTGTACAATCCCACACTGATATATCCCTATGCCATACACTGTACAATCCCACACTGATATAACCCTCCCCATATACTGTACAATCCCACACTGATATAACCCTCCCCATACACTGTACAATCCCACACTGATATGACCCACCCCATACACTGTACAATCCCACACTGATATAACCCTCCACATTCACTGTACTATTCCACACTGATATAACCCTCCCCATACACTGTAAAATCCCACACTGATATAACCCTCTCACCATACACTGTACAATCCCACACTGATATAACCCTCCCCATACACTGTACAATCCCACACTGATATAACCCTCCCATGCACTGTACAATCCCACACTGATATAGCCCCCCCCAACACTGTACAATCCCACACTGATATATCCCTCCCATACATTGTACAATCCGACACTGATATAACCCTCTCACCATACACTGTACAATCCCACTCAGATATAACCTTCCCCATGCACTGTACAATTCCACACTGATATAACCCTCCCCATACATTGTACAGTCCCACACTGATATAGCCCCCCATGCACTGTACAATCCAACGCTGATATAACCCTCCCCATACACTGTACAATCCCACACTGATATAACCCTCTCCCCATGCACTGTACAATCCCACACTGATATAACCCTCACCCATACACTGTACAATCCCACACTGATATAACCCTCCCCATATCCTGTACAATCCCACACTGATATAACCCTCCCCATACACTGTACAATCCCACACTGATATAACCCTCCCCATACACTGTACAATCCAACACTGAGAGAACCCTCCCCATTCACTGTACAATCCCACACTGATATAACCCTCCCCATGCACTGTACAATCCCACACTGATATAACCCCCCCCCACCCATACACTGTACAATCACACACTGATATAACCCTCCCCATACACTGTACAATCCCACACTGATATCACCTTCCCCATACACTGTACAATCCCACACTGATATAACCCTCCCCATGCACTGTACAATCCCACACTGATATAACCCTCCCCATACACTGTTCAATCCCACACTGATATATCCCTACCCATACACTGTACAATCCGACACTGATATAACCCTCACCCATACACTGTACAAACCCACACTGATATAACCCTCCCCATATACTGTACAATCCCACACTGATATATCCCTCCCCATACACTGTGCAATCCCACACTGATATAACCCTCCCCATACACTGTACAATCCCACACTGATATAACCCTCTCCCCATACACTGTACAATCCCACACTGATATAACCCCCCATACACTGTACAATCCCGCACTGATATAACCCCCCCATACACTGTACAATCCCGCACTGATATAACCCTCTCCCCATACACTGTACAATCCGACACTGTTATAACCCTCACCCATACACTGTACAAACCCACACTGATATAACCCTCCCCATATACTGTACAATCCCACACTGATATATCCCTCCCCATACACTGTGCAATCCCACACTGATATAACCCTCCCCATACACTGTACAATCCCACACTGATATAGCCCTCTCCCCATACACTGTACAATCCCACACTGATATAACCCTCACCCATACACTGTACAATCCCACACTGATATAACCCTCCCAGATACTGTACAATCCCACACTGATATAACCCTCTCCCCATGCATTGTACAATCCAACACTGATATAACCCTCCACATACACAGTACAATCCCACACTGATATAACCCTCTCCCCATGCACTGTACAATCCCACACTGATATATCCCTCAGCCATACACTGTACAATCCCACACTGATATAACCCTCCCCATATACTGTACAATCCCACACTGATATAACCCTCCCCATACACTATACAATCCCACACTGATATGACCCACCCCATACACTGTACAATCCCACACTGATATAACCCTCCACATTCACTGTACTATTCCACACTGATATAACCCTCCCCATACACTGTAAAATCCCACACTGATATAACCCTCTCCCCATACACTGTACAATCCCACACTGATATAACCCTCCCCATACACTGTACAATCCCACACTGATATATCCCTCCCCATACATTGTACAATCCGACACTGATATAACCCTCTCCCCATACACTGTACAATCCCACTCAGATATAACCTTCCCCATGTACTGTACAATTCCACACTGATATAACCCTCCCCATACATTATACAGTCCCACACTGATATAACCCCCCATGCACTGTACAATCCCGCATTGATATAACCCCCCATACACTGTACAATCCCGCACTGATATAACCGTCTCCCCATACACTGTACAATCCGACACTGATATAACCCTCACCCATACACTGTACAAACCCACACTGATATAACCCTCCCCATATACTGTACAATCCCACACTGATATATCCCTCCCCATACACTGTGCAATCCCACACTGATATAACCCTCCCCATACACTGTACAATCCCACACTGAGAGAACCCTCCCCATTCACTGTACAATCCCACATTGATATAACCCTCCCCATGCACTGTACAATCCCACACTGTTATAACCCCCCCACCCATACACTGTACAATCACACACTGATATAACCCTCCCCATACACTGTACAATCCCACACTGATATAAACCTCTCGCCATACACTGTACAATCCCACACTGATATAACCTTCCCATGCACTGTACAATCCCACACTGATATAACTTTCCCGTACACTGTACAGTCCCACACTGATATAACCCCCACATACACTGTACAATCCCACACTGATATAACCCTCTCCCCATACACTGTACAATCCCACACTGATATAACTCTCTCCACATACACATTACAATCCCATACAGATATAACCCCCTCGCCATACACTGTACAATCCCACACTGATATAACCATCCCCATACACTGTACAATCCCACACTGATATAACCCCCTCCCCATAAACGGTACAATCCCACACTGATATACCCCCCCCCCATACACTGCACAATCCCGCACTGATATACACACCCCATACACTGTACAATCCCACACTGATATAACCCTCTCCCCATACACTGTACAACCCACACTGATATAACCCTCACCCATACACTGTACAATCCCACACTGATATAACCCTCACAAATATACTGTACAATCCCACACTGATATAACCCTCCCCATACACTGTGCAATCCCACACTGATATAACCTTCCCCATACACTGTACAATCCCACACTGATATAACCCTCCCCATTCACTGTACAATTCCACACTGATATAACCCTCCCCATACACTGTAAAATCCCACACTGATATAACCCTCTCCCCATACACTGTACAATCGCACACTGATATAACCCTCCCCATACTCTGTACAATTCCACAATGATATAATCCTCCCCATGCACTTTACAAACCCACACTGATATAACCCTCCCCATACACTGTACAATCGCACACTGATATAACCCTCTCCCCATGCACTGTACAATCCCACACTGATATAACCCTCACCCATACACTGTACAATCCCACACTGATATAACCCTCCCCATACACTGTACAATCCCACAATGATATAACCCTCCCCATGCACTTTACAATCCCACACTGACATAGCCCCCCCTCCCCCACCCATGCACAATACAATCACACACTGATATAACCCTCCCCATACACTGTACAATCCCACACTGATATAACACCCCCCCCATACACTGTACAATCCCACACTGATATAACCCTCTCCCCATACACTGTACAATCCAATACTGATATAACCCTCCACATACACTGTTCAATCCCACACTGATATAACCCTCTCCCCATGCACTGTACAATTCCACACTGATATATCCCTAAGCCATACACTGTACAATCCCACACTGATATAACCCTCCCCATATACTGTACAATCCCACACTGATATAACCCTTCCCATACACTGTACAATCCGACACTGATATGACCCACCCCATACACTGTACAATCCCACACTGATATAACCCTCCACATTCACTGTACTATTCCACACTGATATAACCCTCCCCATACACTGTAAAATCCCACACTGATATAACCCTCTCCCCATACACTGTACAATCCCACACTGATATAAACCTCCCCATGCACTGTACAATCCCACACTGATATAACCCTCCCATGCACTGTACAATCCCACACTGATGTAGCCCCCCCCCCAAACACTGTACAATCCCACACTGATATATCCCTCCCCATACATTGTACAATCCGACACTGATATAACCCTCTCCCCATACACTGTACAATCCCACTCAGATATAACCTTCCCAATGCACTGTACAATTCCACACTGATATAACCCTCCCCATACATTGTACAGTCCCACACTGATATAGCCCCCCATGCACTGTACAATCCAACACTGATATAACCCTCCCCATACACTGTACAATCCCACACTGATATAACCCTCTCCCCATGCACTGTACAATCCCACACTGATATAACCCTCACCCATACACTGTACAATCCCACACTGATATAACCCTCTCCATATCCTGTACAATCCCACACTGATATAACACTCCCCATACACTGTACAATCCCACACTGATATAACCCTCCCCATACACTGTACAATCCAACACTGAGAGAACCCTCCCCATTCACTGTACAATCCCACACTGATATAACCCTCCCCATGCACTGTACAATCCCACACTGATATAACCCCCCCCCCACCCATACACTGTACAATCACACACTGATATAACCCTCCCCATACACTGTACAATCCCAGACTGATATAACCTTCCCCATACACTGTACAATCCCACATTGATATAACCCTCCCCATGCACTGTACAATCCCACACTGTTATAACCCCCCCCACCCATACACTGTACAATCACACACTGATATAACCCTCCCCATACAATGTACAATCCCACACTGATATAAACCTCTCGCCATACACTGTACAATCCCACACTGATATAACCTTCCCATGCACTGTACAATCCCACACTGATATAACTTTCCCGTACACTGTACAGTCCCACACTGATATAACCCCCACATACACTGTACAATCCCACACTGATATAACCCTCTCCCCATACACTGTACAATCCCACACTGATATAACTCTCTCCACATACACATTACAATCCCATACAGATATAACCCCCTCGCCATACACTGTACAATCCCACACTGATATAACCATCCCCATACACTGTACAATCCCACACTGATATAACCCCCTCCCCATAAACTGTACAATCCCACACTGATATACCCCCCCCATACACTGCACAATCCCGCACTGATATACACACCCCATACACTGTACAATCCCACACTGATATAACCCTCTACCCATACACTGTACAACCCACACTGATATAACCCTCACCCATACACTGTACAATCCCACACTGATATAACCCTCACAAATATACTGTACAATCCCACACTGATATAACCCTCCCCATACACTGTGCAATCCCACACTGATATAACCTTCCCCATACACTGTACAATCCCACACTGATATAACCCTCCCCATTCACTGTACAATTCCACACTGATATAACCCTCCCCATACACTGTAAAATCCCACACTGATATAACCCTCTCCCCATACACTGTACAATCGCACACTGATATAACCCTCCCCATACACTGTACAATTCCACAATGATATAATCCTCCCCATGCACTTTACAAACCCACACTGATATAACCCTCCCCATACACTGTACAATCGCACACTGATATAACCCTCTCCCCATGCACTGTACAATCCCACACTGATATAACCCTCACCCATACACTGTACAATCCCACACTGATATAACCCTCCCCATACACTGTACAATCCCACAATGATATAACCCTCCCCATGCACTTTACAATCCCACACTGACATAACCCCCCCTCCCCCACCCATGCACAATACAATCACACACTGATATAACCCTCCCCATACACTGTACAATCCCACACTGATATAACACCCCCCCCCCATACACTGTACAATCCCACACTGATATAACCCTCTCCCCATACACTGTACAATCCAATACTGATATAACCCTCCACATACACTGTACAATCCCACACTGATATAACCCTCTCCCCATGCACTGTACAATCCCACACTGATATATCCCTAAGCCATACACTGTACAATCCCACACTGATATAACCCTCCCCATATACTGTACAATCCCACACTGATATAACCCTTCCCATACACTGTACAATCCGACACTGATATGACCCACCCCATACACTGTACAATCCCACACTGATATAACCCTCCACATTCACTGTACTATTCCACACTGATATAACCCTCCCCATACACTGTAAAATCCCACACTGATATAACCCTCTCCCCATACACTGTACAATCCCACACTGATATAAACCTCCCCATGCACTGTACAATCCCACACTGATATAACCCTCCCATGCACTGTACAATCCCACACTGATGAAGCCCCCCCCCAAACACTGTACAATCCCACACTGATATATCCCTCCCCATACATTGTACAATCCGACACTGATATAACCCTCTCCCCATACACTGTACAATCCCACTCAGATATAACCTTCCCAATGCACTGTACAATTCCACACTGATATAACCCTCCCCATACATTGTACAGTCCCACACTGATATAGCCCCCCATGCAGTGTACAATCCAACACTGATATAACCCTCCCCATACACTGTACAATCCCACACTGATATAACCCTCTCCCCATGCACTGTACAATCCCACACTGATATAACCCTCACCCATACACTGTACAATCCCACACTGATATAACCCTCTCCATATCCTGTACAATCCCACACTGATATAACCCTCCCCTTACACTGTACAATCCCACACTGATATAACCCTGCCCATACACTGTACAATCCAACACTGAGAGAACCCTCCCCATTCACTGTACAATCCCACACTGATATAACCCTCCCCATGCACTGTACAATCCCACACTGATATAACCCCCCCCCCCACCCATACACTGTACAATCACACACTGATATAACCCTCCCCATACACTGTACAATCCCAGACTGATATAACCTTCCCCATACACTGTACAATCCCACACTGATATAACCCTCCCCATGCACTGTACAATCCCACACTGATATAACCCCCCCCCCACCCATACACTGTACAATCACAAACTGATATAACCCTCCCCATACACTGTACAATCCCACACTAATATAACCTTCCCCATACACTGTACAATCCCACACTGATATAACCCTCCCCATACACTGTACAGTCCCACACTGATATAACCCCCACATACACTGTACAATACCACACTGATATAACCCTCTCCCCATACACTGTACAATCCCACACTGATATAACTCTCTCCACATACACTTTACAATCCCATACAGATATAACCCCCTCCCCATACACTGTACAATCCCTCACTGATATAACCCTCCCCATACACTGTTCAATCCCACACTGATATATCCCTACCCATACACTGTACAATCCGACACTGATATAACCCTCCCATATACTGTACAATCCCACACTGATATATCCCTACCCATACACTGTACAATCCGACACTGATATAACCCTCACCCATACACTGTACAAACCCACACTGATATAACCCTCCCATATACTGTACAATCCCACACTGATATATCCCTACCCATACACTGTGCAATCCCACACTGATATAACCCTCCCCATACACTGTACAATCCCACACTGATATAACCCTCTCCCCATACACTGTACAATCCCACACTGATATAAACCTCCCCATGCACTGTACAATCCCACACTGATATAACCCCCCCCATACACTGTACAATCCCGCATTGATATAACCCTCCCATACACTGTTCAATCACGCACTGATATAACCCTCTCCCTATACACTGTACAATCCGACACTGATATAACCCTCACCCATACACTGTACAAACCCACACTGATATAACCCTCCCCATCTACTGTACAATCCCACACTGATATATCCCTCCCCATACACTGTGCAATCCCACACTGATATAACCCTCCCCATACACTGTACAATCCCACACTGATATAACCCTCTCCCCATACACTGTACAATCCCACACTGATATAACCCTCACCCATACACTGTACAATCCCATACTGATATAACCCTCCCATATACTGTACAATCCCACACTGATATAACCCTCTCCCCATACACTGTACAATCCAACACTGATATAACCCTCCACATACACTGTACAATCCCACACTGATATAACCCTCTCCCCATGCACTGTACAATCCCACACTGATATATCCCTAAGCCATACACTGTACAATCCCACACTGATATAACCCTCCCCATACACTGTACAATCCCACACTGATATAACCCTCCCCATACACTGTCAATCCAACACTGAGATAACCCTCCCCATTCACTGTACAATCCCACACTGATATAACCCTCCCCATGCACTGTACAATCCCACACTGATATAACCCCCCCCCCCACCCATACACTGTACAATCACACACTGATATAACCCTCCCCATACACTGTACAATCCCACACTGATATAACCTTCCCCATACACTGTACAATCCCACACTGATATAACCCTCCCCATGCACTGTGCAATCCCACACTGATATAACCCCCCCCCCACCCATACACTGTACAATCACAAACTGATATAACCCTCCCCATACACTGTACAATCCCACACTGATATAACCTTCCCCATACACTGGACAATCCCACACTGATATAACCCTCCCCATACACTGTACAGTCCCACACTGATATAACCCCCACATACACTGTACAATCCCACACTGATATAACCCTCTCCCCATACACTGTACAATCCCACACTGATATAACTCTCTCCACATACACATTACAATCCCATACAGATATAACCCCCTCCCCATACACTGTTCAATCCCACACTGATATATCCCTACCCATACACTGTACAATCCGACACTGATATAACACTCACCCGTACACTGTACAATCCCGCTCTGATATAACCCTCTCCCCATACACTGTACAATCCGACAGTGATATAACCCTCACCCATAGACTGTACAAACCCACACTGATATAACCCTCCACATATACTGTACAATCCCACACTGATATAACCCTCCCCATACACTGTGCAATCCCACACTGATATAACCCTCCCCATACACTGTACAATCCCACACTGATATAACCCTCTCCCCATACACTGTACAATCCCACACTGATATAACCCTCACCCATACACTGTACAATCCCATACTGATATAACCCTCCCATATACTGTACAATCCCACACTGATATAACCCTCTCCCCATACACTGTACAATCCAACACTGATATAACCCTCCAGATACACTGTACAATCCCACACTGATATAACCCTCTCCCCATGCACTGTACAATCCCACACTGATATATCCCTAAGCCATACACTGTACAATCCCACACTGATATAACCCTCCCCATATACTGTACAATCCCACACTGATATAACCCTCCCCATACACTGTACAATCCCACACTGATATGACCCACCCCATACACAGTACAATCCCACACTGATATAACCCTCCACATTCACTGTACTATTCCACACTGATATAACCCTCCCCATACACTGTAAAATCCCACACTGATATAACCCTCTCCCCATACACTGTACAATCCCACACTGATATAACCCTCCCCATACACTGTACAATCCCACACTGATATAACCCTCCCATACACTGTACAATCCCACACTGATATAGCCCCCCCAAACACTGTACAATCCCACACTGATATATCCCTCCCCATACATTGTACAATCCGACACTGATATAACCCTCTCCCCATACACTGTACAATCCCACACTGATATAACCCTCCCCATACATTGTACAGTCCCACACTGATATAGCCCCCCATGCACTGTACAGTCCAACACTGATATAACCCTCCCCATACACTGTACAATCCCACACTGATATAACCCTCTCCCCATGCACTGTACAATCCCACACTGATATAACCCTCACCCATACACTGTACAATCCCACACTGATATAACCCTCTCCATATCCTGTACAATCCCACACTGATATAACCCTCCCCATACACTGTACAATCCCACACTGATATAACCCTCCCCATACACTGTACAATCCAATACTGAGAGAACCCTCCCCATTCACTGTACAATCCCACACTGATATAACCCTCCCCATGCACTGTACAATCCCACACTGATATAACCCCCCCCCACCCATACACTGTACAATCACACACTGATATAACCCTCCCCATACACTGTACAATCCCACACTGATATAACCTTCCCCATACACTGTACAATCCCACACTGATATAACCCTCCCCATGCACTGTACAATCCCACACTGATATAACCCCCCCCCACCCATACACTGTACAATCACAAACTGATATAACCCTCCCCATACACTGTACAATCCCACACTAATATAACCTTCCCCATACACTGTACAATCCCACACTGATATAACCCTCCCCATACACTGTACAGTCCCACACTGATATAACCCCCACATACACTGTACAATCCCACACTGATATAACCCTCTCCCCATACACTGTACAATCCCACACTGATATAACTCTCTCCACATACACTTTACAATCCCATACAGATATAACCCCCTCCCCATACACTGTACAATCCCTCACTGATATAACCCTCCCCATACACTGTTCAATCCCACACTGATATATCCCTACCCATACACTGTACAATCCGACACTGATATAACCCTCACCCATTCACTGTACAAACCCACACTGATATAACCCTCCCATATACTGTACAATCCCACACTGATATATCCCTCCCCATACACTGTGCAATCCCACACTGATATAACCCTCCCCATACACTGTACAATCCCACACTGATATAACCCTCTCCCCATACACTGTACAATCCCACACTGATATAACCCCCCCCCCCCATACACTGTACAATCCCGCATTGATATAACCCTCCCATACACTGTTCAATCACGCACTGATATAACCCTCTCCCTATACACTGTACAATCCGACACTGATATAACCCTCACCCATACACTGTACAAACCCACACTGATATAACCCTCCCCATATACTGTACAATCCCACACTGATATATCCCTCCCCATACACTGTGCAATCCCACACTGATATAACCCTCCCCATACACTGTACAATCCCACACTGATATAACCCTCTCCCCATACACTGTACAATCCCACACTGATATAACCCACACCCATACACTGTACAATCCCATACTGATATAACCCTCCCATATACTGTACAATCCCACACTGATATAACCCTCTCCCCATACACTGTACAATCCAACACTGATATAACCCTCCACATACACTGTACAATCCCACACTGATATAACCCTCTCCCCATGCACTGTACAATCCCACACTGATATATCCCTAAGCCATACACTGTACAATCCCACACTGATATAACCCTCCCCATACACTGTACAATCCCACACTGATATAACCCTCCCCATACACTGTCAATCCAACACTGAGATAACCCTCCCCATTCACTGTACAATCCCACACTGATATAACCCTCCCCATGCACTGTACAATCCCACACTGATATAACCCCCCCCCACCCATACACTGTACAATCACACACTGATATAACCCTCCCCATACACTGTACAATCCCACACTGATATAACCTTCCCCATACACTGTACAATCCCACACTGATATAACCCTCCCCATGCACTGTGCAATCCCACACTGATATAACCCCCCCCCCACCCATACACTGTACAATCACAAACTGATATAACCCTCCCCATACACTGTACAATCCCACACTGATATAACCTTCCCCATACACTGTACAATCCCACACTGATATAACCCTCCCCATACACTGTACAGTCCCACACTGATATAACCCCCACATACACTGTACAATCCCACACTGATATAACCCTCTCCCCATACACTGTACAATCCCACACTGATATAACTCTCTCCACATACACATTACAATCCCATACAGATATAACCCCCTCCCCATACACTGTTCAATCCCACACTGATATATCCCTACCCATACACTGTACAATCCGACACTGATATAACACTCACCCATACACTGTACAATTCCGCACTGATATAACCCCCCCCGTACACTGTACAATCCCGCTCTGATATAACCCTCTCCCCATACACTGTACAATCCGACAGTGATATAACCCTCACCCATACACTGTACAAACCCACACTGATATAACCCTCCCCATATACTGTACAATCCCACACTGATATAACACTCCCCGTACACTGTGCAATTCCACACTGATATAACCCTCCCCATACACTGTACAATCCCACACTGATATAACCCTCTCCCCATACACTGTACAATCCCACACTGATATAACCCTCACCCATACACTGTACAATCCCATACTGATATAACCCTCCCATATACTGTACAATCCCACACTGATATAACCCTCTCCCCATACACTGTACAATCCAACACTGATATAACCCTCCACATACACTGTACAATCCCACACTGATATAACCCTCTCCCCATGCACTGTACAATCCCACACTGATATATCCCTAAGCCATACACTGTACAATCCCACACTGATATAACCCTCCCATATACTGTACAATCCCACACTGATATAACCCTCCCCATACACTGTACAATCCCACACTGATATGACCCACCCCATACACTGTACAATCCCACACTGATATAACCCTCCACATTCACTGTACTATTCCACACTGATATAACCCTCCCCATACACTGTAAAATCCCACACTGATATAACCCTCTCCCCATACACTGTACAATCCCACACTGATATAACCCTCCCCATACACTGTACAATCCCACACTGATATAACCCTCCCATGCACTGTACAATCCCACACTGATATAGCCCCCCAAACACTGTACAATCCCACACTGATATATCCCTCCCCATACATTGTACAATCCGACACTGATATAACCCTCTCCCCATACACTGTACAATCCCACTCAGATATAACCTTCCCCATGCACTGTACAATTCCACACTGATATAACCCTCCCCATACATTGTACAGTCCCACACTGATATAGCCCCCCATGCACTGTACAGTCCAACACTGATATAACCCTCCCCATACACTGTACAATCCCACATTGATGTAACCCTCTCCCCATGCACTGTACAATCCCACACTGATATAACCCTCACCCATACACTGTACAAGCCCACACTGATATAACCCTCCCCATATCCTGTACAATCCCACACTGATATAACCCTCCCATACACTGTACAATCCCACACTGATATAACCCTCCCCATACACTGTACAATCCAACACTGAGAGAACCCTCCCCATTCACTGTACAATCCCACACTGATATAACCCTCCCCATGCACTGTACAATCCCACACTGATATAACCCCCCCCACCCATACACTGTACAATCACACACTGATATAACCCTCCCCATACACTGTACAATCCCACACTGATATAACCTTCCCCATACACTGTACAATCCCACACTGATATAACCCTCCCATGCACTGTACAATCCCACACTGATATAACCCCCCCCACCCATACACTGTATAATCACAAACTGATATAACCCTCCCCATACACTGTACAATCCCACACTGATATAACCTTCCCCATACACTGTACAATCCCACACTGATATAACCCTCCCCATACACTGAACTATCCCACACTGATATAACCCCCACATACACTGTACAATCCCACACTGATATAAGCCTCTCCCCATACACTGTACAATCCCACACTGATATAACTCTCCCCATACACTGTTCAATCCCACACTGATATAACCCCCTCCCCATACACTGTACAATCCCACACTGATATAACCCCCCCACATACACTGTACAATCCCGCACTGATATAACCCCCCATACACTGTACAAACCCACACTGATATAACCCTCCCCATATACTGAACAATTCCACACTGATATATCCCTCCCCATACACTGTGCAATCCCACCCTGATATAACCCTCTCCCCATACACTGTACAATCCCACACTGATATAACCCTCACCCATACACTGTACAATCCCACACTGATATAACCCTCCCATATACTGTACAATCCCACACTGATATAACCCTCCCCATACACTGTGCAATCCCACACTGATATAACCCTCCCCATACACTGTACAATCCCACACTGATATAACCCGCCCCATGCACTGTACAATTCCACACTGATATAACCCTCCCCATACACTGTAAAATCCCACACTGATATAACTCTCTCCCCATACACTGTAAAATCCCACACTGATATAACCCTCTCCCCATACACTGTACAATCCAACACTGATATAACCCTCCACATACACTGTACAATCCCACACTGATATAACCCTCTCCCCATGCACTGTACAATCCCACACTGATATATCCCTAAGCCATACACTGTACAATCCCACACTGATATAACCCTCCCATACACTGTACAATCCCACACTGATATAACCCTCCCCATACACTGTCAATCCAACACTGAGATAACCCTCCCCATTCACTGTACAATCCCACACTGATATAACCCTCCCCATGCACTGTACAATCCCACACTGATATAACCCCCCCCCACCCATACACTGTACAATCACACACTGATATAACACTCCCCATACACTGTACAATCCCACACTGATATAACCTTCCCCATACACTGTACAATCCCACACTGATATAACCCTCCCCATGCACTGTGCAATCCCACACTGATATAACCCCCCCCCCACCCATACACTGTACAATCACAAACTGATATAACCCTCCCCATACACTGTACAATCCCACACTGATATAACCTTCCCCATACACTGTACAATCCCACACTGATATAACCCTCCCCATACACTGTACAGTCCCACACTGATATAACCCCCACATACACTGTACAATCCCACACTGATATAACCCTCTCCCCATACACTGTACAATCCCACACTGATATAACTCTCTCCACATACACATTACAATCCCATACAGATATAACCCCCTCCCCATACACTGTTCAATCCCACACTGATATATCCCTACCCATACACTGTACAATCCGACACTGATATAACACTCACCCATACACTGTACAATCCCGCACTGATATAACCCCCCCCGTACACTGTACAATCCCGCACTGATATAACCCTCTCCCCATACACTGTACAATCCGACAGTGATATAACCCTCACCCATACACTGTACAAACCCACACTGATATAACCCTCCCCATATACTGTACAATCCCACACTGATATAACCCTCCCCATACACTGTGCAATCCCACACTGATATAACCCTCCCCATACACTGTACAATCCCACACTGATATAACCCTCTCCCCATACACTGTACAATCCCACACTGATATAACCCTCACCCATACACTATACAATCCCATACTGATATAACCCTCCCATATATTGTACAATCCCACACTGATATAACCCTCTCCCCATACACTGTACAATCCAACACTGATATAACCCTCCACATACACTGTACAATCCCACACTGATATAACCCTCTCCCCATGCACTGTACAATCCCACACTGATATATCCCTAAGCCATACACTGTACAATCCCACACTGATATAACCCTCCCCATATACTGTACAATCCCACACTGATATAACCCTCCCCATACACTGTACAATCCCACACTGATATGACCCACCCCATACACTGTACAATCCCACACTGATATAACCCTCCACATTCACTGTACTATTCCACACTGATATAACCCTCCCCATACACTGTAAAATCCCACACTGATATAACCCTCTCCCCATACACTGTACAATCCCACACTGATATAACCCTCCCCATACACTGTACAATCCCACACTGATATAACCCTCCCATGCACTGTACAATCCCACACTGATATAGCCTCCCCCAAACACTGTACAATCCCACACTGATATATCCCTCCCCATACATTGTACAATCCGACACTGATATAACCCTCTCCCCATACACTGTACAATCCCACTCAGATATAACCTTCCCCATGCACTGTACAATTCCACACTGATATAACCCTCCCCATACATTGTACAGTCCCACACTGATATAGCCCCCCATGCACTGTACAGTCCAACACTGATATAACCCTCCCCATACACTGTACAATCCCACATTGATGTAACCCTCTCCCCATGCACTGTACAATCCCACACTGATATAACCCTCACCCATACACTGTACAAGCCCACACTGATATAACCCTCCCCATATCCTGTACAATCCCACACTGATATAACCCTCCCATACACTGTACAATCCCACACTGATATAACCCTCCCCATACACTGTACAATCCAACATTGAGAGAACCCTCCCCATTCACTGTACAATCCCACACTGATATAACCCTCCCCATGCACTGTACAATCCCACACTGATATAACCCCCCCCCCACCCATACACTGTACAATCACACACTGATATAACCCTCCCCATACACTGTACAATCCCACACTGATATAACCTTCCCCATACACTGTACAATCCCACACTGATATAACCCTCCCCATGCACTGTACAATCCCACACTGATATAACCCCCCCCCCACCCATACACTGTATAATCACAAACTGATATAACCCTCCCCATACACTGTACAATCCCACACTGATATAACCTTCCCCATACACTGTACAATCCCACACTGATATAACCCTCCCCATACACTGAACAGTCCCACACTGATATAACCCCCACATACACTGTACAATCCCACACTGATATAACCCTCTCCCCATACACTGTACAATCCCACACTGATATAACTCTCCCCATACACTGTTCAATCCCACACTGATATAACCCCCTCCCCATACACTGTACAATCCCACACTGATATAACCCCCCCACATACACTGTACAATCCCGCACTGATATAACCCCCCATACACTGTACAAACCCACACTGATATAACCCTCCCATATACTGAACAATTCCACACTGATATATCCCTCCCCATACACTGTGCAATCCCACCCTGATATAACCCTCCCCCCATACACTGTACAATCCCACACTGATATAACCCTCACCCATACACTGTACAATCCCACACTGATATAACCCTCCCATATACTGTACAATCCCACACTGATATAAGCCTCCCCATACACTGTGCAATCCCACACTGATATAACCCTCCCCATACACTGTACAATCCCACACTGATATAACCCGCCCCATTCAGTGTACAATTCCACACTGATATAACCCTCCCCATACACTGTAAAATCCCACACTGATATAACTCTCTCCCCATACACTGTAAAATCCCACACTGATATAACCCTCCCCATACACTGTACAATTCCACACTGATATAACCCTCCCCATACACTGTACAATCCCACACTGATATAACCCTCCCCATGGACTGTACAATCCCACACTGATATAGCCCCCCCCAAACACTGTACAATCCCACACTGATATATCCCACCCCATACATTGTACAGTCCGACACTGATATAACCCTCTCCCCATACATTGTACAATCCCACACAGATATAACCTTCCCCATACACTGTACAATTACACACTGATTTAACCCTCCCCATACACTGTACAGTCCCACACTGATATAGCACCCCATGCACTGTACAATCCAACACTGATATAACCCTCCCCATACACTGTACAATCCCAC
This sequence comes from Scyliorhinus torazame, assembly GCF_047496885.1. Lineage (NCBI taxonomy): Eukaryota > Metazoa > Chordata > Chondrichthyes > Carcharhiniformes > Scyliorhinidae > Scyliorhinus > Scyliorhinus torazame. Next base: position 66,160,897 of record NC_092726.1, read on the forward strand.
ACTGATATAACCCTCTCCCCATGCACAGTACAATCCCACACTGATATAACCTTCACCCATACACTGTCCAATCCCACACTGATATAACCCTCCCCATATCCTGTACAATCCCACACTGATATAACCTTCCCCATACACTGTACAATCCCACACTGATATAACCCTCCCCATGCACTGTACAATCCCACACTGATATAACCCCCCCCCACCCATACACTGTATAATCACAAACTGATATAACCCTCCCCATACACTGTACAATCCCACACTGATATAACCTTCCCCATACACTGTACAATCCCACACTGATATAACCCTCCCCATACACTGTACAATCCCACACTGAGAGAACCCTCCCCATTCACTGTACAATCCCACACTGATATAACCCTCTCCATGCACTGTACAATCCCACACTGATATAACCCCCCCCCCCACCCATACACTGTACAATCACACACTGATATAACCCTCCCCATACACTGTACAATCCCACACTGATATAAACCTCTCGCCATACACTGTACAATCACACACTGATATAACCTTCCCATACACTGTACAATCCCACACTGATATAACCCTGCAATACACTGTACAGTCCCACACTGATATAACCCCTATATACAATGTACAATCCCACACTGATATAAACCTCTCCCCATACACTGTACAATCCCACACAGATATAACATTCCCCATACACTGTACACTCCCACACTGATATAACCCTCCCCATACACTGTACAATCCAACACTGATATAACCCTCCCCATTCACTGTACAATTCCACACTGATATAACCCTCCCCAGACACTGTAAAGTCCCACACTGATATAACCATCTCCCCATACACTGTACAATCGCACACTGATATAACCCTCCCCATACACTGTACAATTCCACAATGATAATACCCTCCCCATGCACTGTACAATCCCACACTGATACAGCCCCCCCCCAAACACTGTACAATCCCGCACTGATATAACCCTCTCCCCATACACTGTACAATCCAACAATGATATAACCCTCACCCATACACTGTACAATCCCACACTGATATAACCCTCCCCATATACTGTACAATCCCACACTGATATAACACTCCCCATACACTGTACAATCCCACACTGATATAACCCTCCCCATATACTGTACAATCCCACACTGATATAACCCTCCCCATGCACTGTGCAATCCCACACTGATATAAACCTCCCCATACACTGTACAATCCCACACTGATATAACCCTCCCCATACACTGTACAATCCCACACTGAGAGAACCCTCCCCATTCACTGTACAATCCCACACTGATATAACCCTCTCCATGCACTGTACAATCCCACACTGATATAACCCCCCCCCACCCATACACTGTACAATCACACACTGATATAACCCTCCCCATACACTGTACAATCCCACACTGATATAAACCTCTCGCCATACACTGTACAATCACACACTGATATAACTTTCCCATACACTGTACAATCCCACACTGATATAACCCTGCCATACACTGTACAGTCCCACACTGATATAACCCCTACATACACTGTACAATCCCACACTGATATAAACCTCTCCCGATACACTGTACAATCCCACACTGATATAACATTCCCCATACACTGTACACTCCCACACTGATATATCCCACCCCATACATTGTACAGTCCGACACTGATATAAACCTCTCCCCATACATTGTACAATCCCACACAGATATAACCTTCCCCATACACTGTACAATCCCACACTGATATAACCCTCCCCATGGACTGTACAATCCCACACTGATATAGCCCCCCCCAAACACTGTACAATCCCACACTGATATATCCCACCCCATACATTGTACAGTCCGACACTGATATAACCCTCTCCCCATACATTGTACAATCCCACACAGGTATAACTTTCCCCATACACTGTACAATTCCACACTGATATAACATTCCCCATACACTGTACACTCCCACACTGATATAACCCTCCCCATACACTGTACAATCCAACACAGATATAACCCTCCCCATTCACTGTACAATTCCACACTGATATAACCCTCCCCATACACTGTAAAGTCCCACACTGATATAACCATCTCCCCATACACTGTACAATCGCACACTGATATAACCCTCCCCATACACTGTACAATTCCACAATGATAATACCCTCCCCATGCACTGTACAATCCCACACTGATACAGCCCCCCCCCAAACACTGTACAATCCCGCACTGATATAACCCTCTCCCCATACACTGTACAATCCAACAATGATATAACCCTCACTCATACACTGTACAATCCCACACTGATATAACCCTCCCATATACTGTACAATCCCACACTGATATAACCCTCCCCATACACTGTGCAATCCCACACTGATATAACACTCCCCATACACTGTACAATCCCACACTGGTATAACCCTCCCCATATACTGTACAATCCCACACTGATATAACCCTCCCCATACACTGTGCAATCCCACACTGATATAAACCTCCCCATACACTGTACAATCCCACTCTGATATAACCCTTCCAATACACTGTACAATTCCACACTGATATAACCCTCCCCATACACTGTACAATCCCACACTGATATTACCCTCCCCATGCACTGTACAAACCCACACTGATATAGACCCCCCCAAACACTGTACAATCCCACACTGATATATCCCTCCCCATACATTGTACAATCCGACACTGATATAACCCTCTCCCGATACACTGTACAATCCCACACAGATATAATCTTCCCCATACACTGTACAATTCCACACTGATATAACCCTCCCCATACACTGTACAGTCCCACACTGATATAGCACCCCATGCACTGTAAAATCCAACACTGATATAACCCTCCCCATACACTGTACTATCCCACACTGATATAACCCTCTCCCCATGCACTGTACAATCCCACACTGATATAACCCTCTCCATATCCTGTACAATCCCACACTGATATAACCCACCCCATACACTGTACAATCCCACACTGATATAACCCTCCCCTTAAACTGTACAATCCCACACTGAGAGAACCCTTCCCATTCACTGTACAATCCCACACTGATATAACCCTCCCCATGCACTGTACAATCCTACACTGATATAACCCCCCCCACCCATACACTGTACAATCACACACTGACATAACCTTACCATACACTGTACAATCCCACACTGATATAACCCTCCCATACACTGTACAGTCCCACACTGATATAACCCCCACATACACTGTACAATCCCACACTGATATAACCCTCTCCCCATACACTGTACAATCCCACACTGATATAACTCTCTCCACATACACATTACAATCCCATACAGATATAACCCCCTCCCCATACACTGTACAATCCCACACTGATATAACCCCCTCCCCATAAACTGTACAATCCCACACTGATATAACCCTCTCCCCATACACTGTACAACCCACACTGATATAACCCTCACCCATACACTGTACAATCCCACACTGATATAACCCTCACAAATATTCTGTACAATCCCACACTGATATAACCCTCCCCATACACTGTGCAATCCCACACTGATATAACCCTCCCCATACACTGTACAATCCCACACTGATATAACCCTCCCCATTCACTGTACAATTCCACACTGATATAACCCTCCCCATACACCGTAAAATCCCACACTGATATAAACCTCTCCCCATTCACTGTACAATCGCACACTGATATAACCCCCCCCATACACTGTACAATTCCACAATGATATAACTCTCCCCATGCACTGAACAATCCCACGCTGATATAGCCCCCCCCAAACAATGTACAATCCCACAGAGATATAACCTTCCCCATACACTGTACAATTCCACACTGATATAACCCTCCCCATAAACTGTACAGTCCCACACTGATATAGCCTCCCATACACGGTACAATCCAACACTGATATAACCCTCCCCATACACTGTACAATCGCACACTGATATAACCCTCTCCCCATGCACTGTATAATCCCACACTGATATAACCCTCACCCATACACTGTACAATCCCACACTGATATAACCCTCCCCATATCCTGTACAATCCCACACTGATATAACCCTCCACATACACTGTACAATCCCACACTGATATAACCCTCACCATACACTGTACAATCCCACACTGAGAGAATCCTCCCCATTCACTGTACAATTCCACACTGATATAACCCTCTCCCCATACACTGTACAATCCCACACTGATAAAACCTTCTCCCCATACACTGTACAATCCCACACTGATATAACCCTCCCCATACACTGTACAATCCCACACTGATATAACCCTCCCCATGCACTTTACAATCCCACACTGATATAACCCCCCACCCATACACAGTACAATCACACACTGATATAACCCTCCCCATACACTGTACAATCCCACACTGATATAACACCCCCCCATACACTGTACAACCCCACACTGATATAAGCCTCTCCCCATACACTGTACAATCCAACACTGATATAACCCTCCACATACACTGTACAATCCCACACTGATATAACCCTCTCCCCATGCACTGTACAATCCCACACTGATATATCCCTCACCCATACACTGCACAATCCCACACTGATATAACCCTCCCCATATACTGTACAATCCCACACTGATATAAACCTCCCAATACACTGTACAATCCCACACTGATATGACCCTCCCCATACACTGTCCAATCCCACGCTGATATAACCCTCCACATTCACTGTACTATTCCACATTGATATAACCCTCCCTATACACTGTAAAATCCCACACTGATATAACCCTCTCCCTATACACTGTACAATCCCACACTGATATAACCATCCCCATACACTGTACAATCCCACACTGATATAACCCTCCCCATACACTGTACAATCCAACACTGAGAGAAACCTCCCCATTCACTGTACAATCCCACACTGATATAAACCTCCCCATGCACTGTACAATCCCACACTGATATAGCCCCCCCCCCAAACACTGTACAATCCGACACTGATATAACCCTCTCCCCATACACTGTACAATCCCACACAGATATAACCTTCCCCATACACTGTACAATTCCACACTGATATAACCCTCCCCATACACTGTACAGTCCCACACTGATATAGCCCCTCATGCACTGTACAATCCAACACTGATATAACCCTCCCCATACACTGTACAATCCCACACTGATATAACCCTCTCCCCATGCACTGTACAATCCCACACTGATATAACCCTCACCCATACACTGTGCAATCCCACACTGATATAACCCTCCCCATATCCTGTACGATCCCACACTGATATAACCCTCCCCATACGCTGTACAATCCCACACTGATATAACCCTCCCCATACACTGTACAATCCAACACTGAGAGAAACCTCCCCATTCACTGTACAATCCCACACTGATATAACCCTCCCCATGCACTGTACAATCCCACACTGATATAACCCCCCCCCCACCCATACACTGTACAATCACACACTGATATAACCCTCCCCATAAACTGTACAATCCCACACTGATATAACCCTCCCCATACACTGTACAGTCACACACTGATATAACCCCCACATACACTGTACAATCCCACACTGATATAACCCTCTCCCCATACACTGTACAATCCCACACTGATATAACTCTCTCCACATACACATTGCAATCCCATACCGATATAACCTCCTCCCCATACACTGTACAATCCCACACTGATACAACCCTCCCCATACACTGTACAATCCCACACTGATATATCCCACTCCCCATACACTGTACAATCCCACACTGATATAACCCCACCACACACTGTTCAATCCCGCACTGATATAACCCCCCATACACTGTACAATCCCGCACTGATATAACCCTCTCCCCAAACACTGTACAATCCCACACTGATATAACCCTCCCCATACACTGTACAATCCCACACTGATATAACACCCTCCCCATACACTTTACAATCCCACACTGATATAACCCCACCATACACTGTTCAATCACGCACTGATATAACCCCCCCATACACTGTACAATCCCGCACTGATATAACCCTCTCCCCAAACACTGTACAATCCCACACTGATATAAATCTCCCCATACACTGTACAATCCCACACTGATATAACCCTCCCCATACACTGTGCAATCCCACACTGATATAACCCTCCCCATACACTGTACAATCCCACACTGATATAACACTCTCCCGATACACTGTACAATCCCACACTGACATAACCCTCACCCATACACTGTACAATCCCACACTGATATAACCCTCCCCATATACTGTACAATCCCACACTGATATTACCCTCCCCATACACTGTGCAATCCCACACTTATATAACCCTCCCCATACACTGTACAATCCCACACTGATATAACCCTCCCCATGCACTGTACAATCCCACACTGATATAGCCCCCCCCAAACACTGTAAAATCCCACACTGATATATCCCACCCCATACATTGTACAATCCGACACTGTTATAACCCTCTCCCCATACACTGTACAATCCCACACAGATATAACCTTCCCCATACACTGTACAATTCCACACTGATATAACCCTCCCCATACACTGTACAGTCCCACACTGATATAGCCCCCATGCACTGTACAATCCAACACTGATATAACACTCCCCATACACTGTACAATCCCACACTGATATAACCCTCTCCCCATGCACTGTACAATCCCACACTGATATAACACTCACGCATACACTGTACAATCCCACACTGATATAACCCTCCCCATATACTGTACAATCCCACACTGATATAACCCTCCCCATACACTGTACAATCCCACACAGATATAACCTTCCCCATACACTGTACAATTCCACACTGATATAACCCTCCCCATACACTGTACAGTCCCACACTGATATAGCCCCCCATGCACTGTACAATCCAACACTGATATAACCCTCCCCATACACTGTACAATCCCACACTGATATAACCCTCTCCCAATGCACTGTACAATCCCACACTGATATAACCCTCACCCATACACTGTGCAATCCCACACTGACATAACCCTCCCCATATCCTGTACAATCCCACACTGATATAACCCTCCCCATACGCTGTACAATCCCACACTGATATAACCCTCCCCATACACTGTACAATCCAACACTGAGAGAAACCTCCCCATTCACTATACAATCCCACACTGATATAACCCTCCCCATGCACTGTACAATCCCACACTGATATAACCCCCCCCACCCATCCACTGAACAATCACACCCTGATATAACCCTCCCCATAAACTGTATAATCCCACACTGATATAACCCTCCCCATACACTGTACAGTCCCACACTGATATAACCCCCACATACACTGTACAATCCCACACTGATATAACCCTCTCCCCATACACTGTACAATCCCACACTGATATAACTCTCTCCACATACACATTACAATCCCATACAGATATAACCTCCTCCCCATACACTGTACAATCCCACACTGATATAACCCTCCCCATACACTGTACAATCCCACACTGATATATCCCCCTCCCCATACACTGTACAATCCCACACTGATATAACCCCACCACACACTGTTCAATCCCGCACTGATATAACCACCCCATACACTGTACAATCCCGCACTGATATAACCCTCTCCCCAAACACTGTACAATCCCACACTGATATAACCCTCCCCATACACTGTACAATCCCACACTGATATAACACCCTCCCCATACACTTTACAATCCCACACTGATATAACCCCACCATACACTGTTCAATCAGGCACTGATATAACCCCCCCATACACTGTTCAATCCCGCACTGATATAACCCTCTCCCCAAACACTGTACAATCCCACACTGATATAACCCTCCCCATATACTGTACAATCCCACACTGATATAACCCTCCCCATACACTGTGCAATCCCACACTGATATAACCCTCCCCATACACTGTACAATCCCACACTGATATAACCCTCTCCCCATACACTGTGCAATCCCACACTGTTATAACCCTCTCCCCATACACTGTACAATCCCACACAGATATAACCTTCCCCATACACTGTACAATTCCACACTGATATAACCCTCCCCATACACTGTACAGTCCCACACTGATATAGCCCCCCATGCACTGTACAATCCAACACTGATATTACCCTCCCCATACACTGTACAATCCCACACTGATATAACCCTCTCCCCATGCACTGTACAATCCCACACTGATATAACACTCACGCATACACTGTACAATCCCACACTGATATAACACTCCCCATATCCTGTACAATCCCACACTGATATAACCCTCCCCATACACTGGACAATCCCACCTGATATAACCCTCCCCATACACTGTACAATCCAACACTGAGAGAAACCTCCCCATTCACTGTACAATACCACACTGATATAAACCTCCCCATTCACTGTACAATCCCACACTGATATAACCACCCCCACCCCACCCATACACTGTACAATCACACACTGCTATAACCCTCCCCATAAACTGTACAATCCCACACTGATATAACCTTCCCCATACACTGTACAATCCCACACTGATATAACCCTACCCATGCATTGTACAATCCCACACTGATATAACCCCCCCCCACCCATACACTGTACAATCACAAACTGATATAACCCTCCCCATACACTGTACAATTCCACACTGATATAACCTTCCCCATACACTGTACAATCCCACACTGATATAACCCTCCCACCATACACTGTGCAATCCCACACTGATATACCCCTCACCCATACACTGTACAATCCCACACTGATATAACCCTCCCCATATACTGTACAATCCCACACTGATATAACCCTCCCCATACACTGTGCAATCCCACACTGATATAACCCTCCCCATACACTGTACAACCCCACACTGATATAACCCTCTCCCCATACACTGTACAATCCCACACTGATATAAGTCTCACCCATACACTGTACAATCCCACACTGATATAACCCTCCCCATATACTGTACAATCCCACACTGATATAACCCTCCCCATACACTGTGCAATCCCACACTGATATAACCCTCCCCATACTCTGTACAATCCCACACTGATATAACCCGCCCCATTCACTGTACAATTCCACACTGATATAACCCTCCCCATACACTGTAAAATCCCACACTGATATAACCCTCTCCCCATACACTGTACAATCCCACACTGATATAACCTTCCCCATGCACTGTACAATCCCACACTGATATAACCCCCCCCACCCATACACTGTACAATCACACACTGATATAACCCTCCCATAAACTGTACAATCCCACACTGATATAACCTTCCCCATACACTGTACAATCCCACACTGATATAACCCTACCCATGCACTGTACAATCCCACACTGATATAAACCCCCCCACCCATACACTGTACAATCACAAACTGATATAACCCTCCCCATACACTGTACAATTCCACACTGATATAACCCTCCCCATACACTGTACAGTCCCACACTGATATATCCCCCACATACACTGTACAATCACACACTGATATAACCCTCTCCCCATACACTGTACAATCCCACACTGATATAACTCTCCACATACACATTACAATCCCATACAGATATAACCCCCTCCCCATACACTGTACAATCCCACACTGATATAATCCTCCCCATACACTGTACAATCCCACACTGATATAACCCCCTCCCCATACACTTTGCAATCCCACACTGATATAACCTTCCCCATGCACTGTACAATCCCACACTGATATAACCCCCCCCACCCATACACTGTACAATCACACACTGATATAACCCTCCCATAAACTGTTCAATCCCACACTGATATAACCTTCCCCATACACTGTACAATCCCACACTGATATAACCCTACCCATGCACTGTACAATCCCACACTGATATAAACCCCCCCACCCATACACTGTACAATCACAAACTGATATAACCCTCCCCATACACTGTACAATTCCACACTGATATAACCCTCCCCATACACTGTACAGTCCCACACTGATATATCCCCCACATACACTGTACAATCACACACTGATATAACCCTCTCCCCATACACTGTACAATCCCACACTGATATAACTCTCCACATACACATTACAATCCCATACAGATATAACCCCCTCCCCATACACTGTACAATCCCACACTGATATAATCCTCCCCATACACTGTACAATCCCACACTGATATAACCCCCTCCCCATACACTTTGCAATCCCACACTGATATAACCCCACCATGCACTGTTCAATCCCGCACTGATATAACCCCCCCATACACTGTACAATCCCGCACTGATATAACCCTCTCCCCATACACTGTACAATCCCACACTGATATAAGCCTCACCCATACACTGTACAATCCCACACTGATATAACCCTCCCCATATACTGTACAATCCCACACTGATATAACCCTCCCCATACACTGTGCAATCCCACACTGATATAACCCTCTCCCCATACACTGTACAATCCCACACTGATATAACCCTCCCATACACTGTACAATTCCACACTGATATAACCCTCCCCATACACTGTACAATCCCACACTGATATAACCCTCCCCATGCACTGTACAATCCCACACTGATATAGACCCCCCAAACACTGTACAATCCCACACTGATATATCCCACCCCATACATTGTACAATCCGACACTGATATAACCCTCTCCCCATACACTGTACAATCCCACACAGATATAACCTTCCCCAAACACTGTACAATTCCACACTGATATAACCCTCCCCATACACTGTCCAATCCCACACTGATATAATCCTCTGCCCATGCACTGTACAATCCCACATTGATATAACCCTCCCCATACATTGTACAATCCAACACTGAGAGAAACGTCCCCATTCACTGTACAATCCCACACTGATATAACCTTCCCCATGAACTGTACAATCCCACACTGATATAACCCCCCCCCCACCCATACACTGTACAATCACACACTGATATAACCTTCCCATAAACTGTACAATCCCACACTGATATAACCTTCCCCATACACTGTACAATCCCACACAGATCTAACCCTACCCATGCACTGTACAATCCCACACTGATATAAACCCCCCCCACCCATACACTGTACAATCACAAACTGATATAACCCTCCCCATACACTGTACAATTCCACACTGATATAACCTTCCCCATACACTGTACAATCCCACACTGATATAACCCTCCCCATACACTGTACAGTCCCACACTGATATATCCCCCACATACACTGTACAATCACACACTGATATAACCCTCTCCCCATACACTGTACAATCCCACACTGATATAACTCTCCACATACACATTACAATCCCATACAGAAATAACCCCCTCCCCATACACTGTACAATCCCACACTGATATAATCCTCCCCATACACTGTACCATCCCACACTGATATAACCCCCTCCCCATACACTGTGCAATCCCACACTGATATAACCCCACCATGCACTGTTCAATCCCGCACTGATATAACCCCCCCATACACTGTACAATCCCGCACTGATATAACCCTCTCCCCATACACTGCACAATCCCACACTGATATAACCCTCACCCATACACTGTACAATCCCACACTGATATAACCCTCCCCATATACTGTACAATCCCACACTGATATAGCACCCCATGCACTGTACACTCCAACACTGATATAACCCTCCCCATACACTGTACAATCCCACACTGATATAATCCTCTCCCCATGCACTGTACAATCCCACACTGATATAACACTCACCCATACACTGCACAATCCCACACTGATATAACCCTCCCCATATACTGTACAATCCCACACTGATATAACCCTCCCCATACCCTGTACAATCCCACACTGATATAACCCTCCCCATACACTGTACAATCCCACACTGAGAGAACCCTCCCCATTCACTGTCCAATCCCACACTGATATAACCCTCCCCATGCACTGTACAATCCGACACTGATATAACCCTCTCCCCATACACTGTACAATCCCACACAGATATAACCTTCCCCATACACTGTACAATTCCACACTGATATAACCCTCCCATACACTGTACAATCCCACACTGATATAATCCTCTCCCCATGCACTGTACAATTCCACATTGATATAACCCTCCCCATACACTGTACAATCCAACACTTAGAGGAACCTCCCCATTCACTGTACAATCCCACACTGATATAACCTTCACCATGCACTGTACAATCCCACACTGATATAACCCCCCCCCCCACCCATACACTGTACAATCACACACTGATATAACCCTCCCATAAACTGTACAATCCCACACTGATATAACCTTCCCCATACACTGTACAATCCCACACTGATATAACCCTACCCATGCACTGTACAATCCCACACTGATATAAACCCCCCCCCCCACCCATACACTGTACAATCACAAACTGATATAACCCTCCCCATACACTGTACAATTCCACACTGATATAACCTTCCCCATACACTGTACAATCCCACACTGATATAACCCTCCCCATACACTGTACAGTCCCACACTGATATATCCCCCACATACACTGTACAATCACACACTGATATAACCCTCTCCCCATACACTGTACAATCCCACACTGATATAACTCTCCACATACACATTACAATCCCATACAGATATAACCCCCTCCCCATACACTGTACAATCCCACACTGATATAATCCTCCCCATACACTGTACAATCCCACACTGATATAACCCCCTCCCCATACACTGTGCAATCCCACACTGATATAACCCCACCATGCACTGTTCAATCCCGCACTGATATAACCCCCCCATACACTGTACAATCCCGCACTGATATAACCCTCTCCCCATACACTGTACAATCCCACACTGATATAACCCTCACCCATACACTATACAATCCCACACTGATATAACCCTCCCCATATACTGTACAATCCCACACTGATATAGCACCCCATGCACTGTACACTCCAACACTGATATAACCCTCCCATACACTGTACAATCCCACACTGATATAATCCTCTCCCCATGCACTGTACAATCCCACACTGATATAACACTCACCCTTACACTGCACAATCCCACACTGATATAACCCTCCCCATATACTGTACAATCCCACACTGATATAACCCTCCCCATGCACTGTAAAATCCCACATATAACCCCCCCCCTCCCCATACACTGTGCAATCCCACACTGATATAACCCTCCCCATACACTGTACAATCCCACACTGATATAACCCTCCCCATTCACTGTACAATTCCACACTGATATAACCCTCCCCATACACTGTAAAATCCCCCACTGATATAACCCTCTCCCCATACACTGTACAATCGCACACTGATATAACCCTCCCCATACACTGTACAATTCCACAATGCTATAACCCTCCCCATGCACTGTACAATCCCACACTAATATAGCCCCCCCCCCAAACACAGTACAATCCCACACTGATATAACCCTCCCCATACACTGTACAATCCGGCACTGATATAACCCTCTCCCCATACACAGTGCAATCCCACAGAGATATAACCTTCCCCATACACTGTACAATTCCACAATGATATAACCCTCCCCATAAACTGTACAGTCGCACACTGATATAGCCCTCCATACACTGTACAATCCAACACTGATATAACCCTCACCCATACACTTTACAATCCCACACTGATATAACCCTCCCCATATCCTGTACAATCCCACACTGATATAACCCTCCCCATACACTGTACAATCCCACACTGATATAACCCCCACCATACACTGTACAATCCCACACTGAGAGAATCCTCCCCATTCACTGTACAATTCCACACTGATATAACCCTCCCCATACACCGTACAATCCCACACTGATATAACCCTCCCCATACACTGTACAATCCCACACTGATATAACCCTCCCCATATACTGTACAATTCCACACTGATATAACCCTCCCCATACCCTGTACAATCCCACACTGATATAACCCTCCCCATACACTGTACAATCCCACACTGAGAGAACCCTCCCCATTCACTGTCCAATCCCACACTGATATAACCCTCCCCATGCACTGTACAATCCGACACTGATATAACCCTCTCCCCATACACTGTACAATCCCACACAGATATAACCTTCCCCATACACTGTACAATTCCACACTGATATAACCCTCCCATACACTGTACAATCCCACACTGATATAATCCTCTCCCCATGCACTGTACAATTCCACATTGATATAACCCTCCCCATACACTGTACAATCCAACACTTAGAGGAACCTCCCCATTCACTGTACAATCCCACACTGATATAACCTTCACCATGCACTGTACAATCCCACACTGATATAACCCCCCCCCCACCCATACACTGTACAATCACACACTGATATAACCCTCCCATAAACTGTACAATCCCACACTGATATAACCTTCCCCATACACTGTACAATCCCACACTGATATAACCCTACCCATGCACTGTACAATCCCACACTGATATAAACCCCCCCCCCACCCATACACTGTACAATCACAAACTGATATAACCCTCCCCATACACTGTACAATTCCACACTGATATAACCTTCCCCATACACTGTACAATCCCACACTGATATAACCCTCCCCATACACTGTACAGTCCCACACTGATATATCCCCCACATACACTGTACAATCACACACTGATATAACCCTCTCCCCATACACTGTACAATCCCACACTGATATAACTCTCCACATACACATTACAATCCCATACAGATATAACCCCCTCCCCATACACTGTACAATCCCACACTGATATAATCCTCCCCATACACTGTACAATCCCACACTGATATAACCCCCTCCCCATACACTGTGCAATCCCACACTGATATAACCCCACCATGCACTGTTCAATCCCGCACTGATATAACCCCCCCATACACTGTACAATCCCGCACTGATATAACCCTCTCCCCATACACTGTACAATCCCACACTGATATAACCCTCACCCATACACTGTACAATCCCACACTGATATAACCCTCCCCATATACTGTACAATCCCACACTGATATAGCACCCCATGCACTGTACACTCCAACACTGATATAACCCTCCCATACACTGTACAATCCCACACTGATATAATCCTCTCCCCATGCACTGTACAATCCCACACTGATATAACACTCACCCTTACACTGCACAATCCCACACTGATATAACCCTCCCCATATACTGTACAATCCCACACTGATATAACCCTCCCCATGCACTGTAAAATCCCACATATAACCCCCCCCCCACCCATACACTGTACAATCACACACTGATATAACCCTCCCCATACACTATACAATCCCACACTGATATAAACCTCTCGCCATACACTGTACAATCCCACATTGATATAACCTTCCCATACACTGTGCAATCCCACACTGATATAACCCTGCCATACACTGTACAGTCCCACACTGATATAACCCTCACCCATACACTGTACAATCCCACACTGATCTAACCCTCACAAATATACTGTACAATCCCACACTGATATAACCCTTCACATACACTCAGCAATCCCACACTGATATAACCCTCCCCATACACTGTACAATCCCACACTGATATAACCCTCCCCATTCACTGTACAATTCCACACTGATATAACGCTCCCCATACACTATAAAATCCCACACTGATATAACCCTCTCCCCATACACTGTACAATCGCTCACTGATATAACCCTCCCCATACACTGTACAATTCTACAATGATATAACCCTCCCCATGCACTGTACAATCCCACACTGATATAGCCCCCCCCAAACACTGTACAATCCCACACTGATATAACCCTCCCCATATACTGTACAATCCGACACTGATATAACCCTCTCCCCATACACTGTAAAATCCCACAGAGATATAACCTTCCCCATACACTGTACAATTCCACACTGATATAACCCTCCCCATAAACTGTACAGTCCCACACTGATATAGCCCCCCATACACTGTACAAACCAACACTGATATAACCCTCCCCATACACCGTACAATTCCACACTGATATAACCCTCTCCCCATACACTGTATAATCCCACACTGATATAACCCCCCCCCACCCATACACAGTACAATCACACACTGATATAACCCTCCCCATACACTGTACAATCCCACACTGATATAACCTTCCCCATACACTGTACAATCCCACACTGATATTACCCTCCCTATACACTGTACAGTCCCACACTGATATAACCCCCACATACACTGTGCAATCCCACACTGATATAACCCTCTCTCCGTACACTGTACAATCCCACACTGATATAACTCTCTCCACATACACATTACAATCCAATACAGATATAACCCTCTCCCCATTCACTGTACAATTCCACACTGATATAACCCTCCCCATACACCGTACAATTCCACACTGATATAACCCTCTCCCCATACACTGTATAATCCCACACTGATATAACCCACCCCCACCCATACACAGTACAATCACACACTGATATAACCCTCCCCATACACTGTACAATACCACACTGATATAAACCTCTCCCCATACACTGTACAGTCCCACACTGATATAACCCCCACATACACTGTACAATCCCACACTGATATAACCCTCACCCATACACTGTACAATCCCACACTGATATAACCCTCCCCATATACTGTACAATACCACACAGATATATCCCTCCCCATACACTGTACAATCCCACACTGGTATAACCCTCCCCATGCACTGTACAATCCCACACTGATATAACCCTCCTCCATATACTGTACAATACCACACTGATATATCCCTCCCCATACACTGTACAATCCCACACTGGTATAACCCTCCCCATGCATGTACAATCCCACACTGATATAACCCTCCTCCATATACTGTACAATACCACACTGATATAACCCTCCCCATACACGGTACAATCCCACACTGATATAAACCTCTCCCCATACACTGTACAATCCCACACTGATATAACCTTCCCCATACACTGTACAAACCCACACTGATATAACCCTCCCCATACACTGTACAGTCCCCCACTGATATAACCCCCACATACACTGAACAATCCCACACTGATCTAACCTTACCCATGCACTGTACAATCCCACACTGATATAACCTTCCCCATGCACTGTACAATTCCACACTGATATAACCCTCCCCATACACTGTACAGTCCCACACTGATATAGCCCCCATTCACTGTACAATCCAACACTGATATAACCCTCCCCATACACTGTACAGTCACACACTGATATAACCCTCTCCCCATACACTGTACAATCCCACACTGATATAACACTCACCCATACACTGTACAATCCCACACTGCTATAACCCTCCCATATACTGTACAATACCACACTGATATATCCCTCCCATACACTGTACAATCCCACACTGATATAACCCTCCCCATGCACTGTACAATCCCACACTGATATAACCCTCCTCCATATACTGTACAATACCACACTGATATAACCCTCCCCATACACTGTACAATCCCACACTGATATAAACCTCTCCCTATACACTGTACAATCCCACACTGATATAACCTTCCCCATACACTGTACAAACCCACACTGATATAACCCTCCCCATACACTGTACAGTCCCCCACTGATATAACCCCCACATACACTGTACAATCCCACACTGATATAACCCTCTCCCCATACACTGTACAATCCAACACTGATATAACTCTCTCCACATACACATTACAATCCCACACTGATATAACCCTCCCCATATCCTGTACAATCCCACACTGAAATAACCCTCCCCATACACTGTACAATCCCACACTGATATAACCTTCCCCATACACTGTACAAACCCACACTGATATAACCCTCCCCATACACTGTACAGTCCCAAACTGATATAACCCCCACATACACTGTACAATCCCACACTGATATAACCATCTCCCCATACACTGTACAATCCCACACTGATATAACTCTCTCCACATACACATTACAATCCCATACAGATATAACCCCCTCCCCATACACTGTACAATCCCACACTGATATAACCCTCCCCATACACCATACAATCCCACACTGATATAACCCTCTCCCCATACACTGTTCAACCCACACTGATATAACCCTCACCCATACACTGTACAATCCCACACTAATATAACCCTCACAAATATACTGTACAATCCCACACTGATATAACCCTCCCCATACACTGTGCAATCCCACACTGATATAACCCTCCCCATACACTGTACAATCCCACACTGATATAACCCTCCCCATTCACTGTACAATTCCACACTGATATAACCCTCCCCATACACTGTAAAATCCCCCACTGATATAACCCTCTCCCCATACACTGTACAATCGCACACTGATATAACCCTCCCCATACACTGTACAATTCCACAATGCTATAACCCTCCCCATGCACTGTACAATCCCACACTAATATAGCCCCCCCCCCCAAACACAGTACAATCCCACACTGATATAACCCTCCCCATACACTGTACAATCCGGCACTGATATAACCCTCTCCCCATACACAGTGCAATCCCACAGAGATATAACCTTCCCCATACACTGTACAATTCCACAATGATATAACCCTCCCCATAAACTGTACAGTCGCACACTGATATAGCCCTCCATACACTGTACAATCCAACACTGATATAACCCTCACCCATACACTTTACAATCCCACACTGATATAACCCTCCCCATATCCTGTACAATCCCACACTGATATAACCCTCCCCATACACTGTACAATCCCACACTGATATCACCCCCACCATACACTGTACAATCCCACACTGAGAGAATCCTCCCCATTCACTGTACAATTCCACACTGATATAACCCTCCCCATACACCGTACAATCCCACACTGATATAACCCTCTCCCCATACACTGTACAATCCCACACTGATATAAACCTCTCCCCATACACTGTACAATCCCACACTGATATAACCCTCCCCATACACTGTACAATCCCACACTGATATGACACTCCCCATACACTATACAATCCCACACTGATTTAACCCTCCACATTCACTGTACTATTCCACACTGATATAACCCTCCCCATACACTGCAAAATCCCACACTGATATAACCCTCTCCCCATACCCTGTACAATCCGACACTGATATAACCCTCCCCATACACTGTACAATCCCACACTGATATAACCCTCCTCCATATACTGTACAATACCACACTGATATAACCCTCCCCATGCACTGTACAATCCCACACTGATATAACCCTCCCCATGCACTGTACAATCCCACACTGATATAACCCTCCTTCATATACTGTACAATACCACACTGATATAACCCTCCCCATGCACTGTACAATCCCACACTAATATAGCCCCCCCCCAAACACAGTACAATCCCACACTGATATAACCCTCCCCATACACTGTACAATCCGGCACTGATATAACCCTCTCCCCATACACAGTGCAATCCCACAGAGATATAACCTTCCCCATACACTGTACAATTCCACAATGATATAACCCTCCCCATAAACTGTACAGTCGCACACTGATATAGCCCTCCATACACTGTACAATCCAACACTGATATAACCCTCACCCATACACTTTACAATCCCACACTGATATAACCCTCCCCATATCCTGTACAATCCCACACTGATATAACCCTCCCCATACACTGTACAATCGCACACTGATATAACCCCCACCATACACTGTACAATCCCACACTGAGAGAATCCTCCCCATTCACTGTACAATTCCACACTGATATAACCCTCCCCATACACCGTACAATCCCACACTGATATAACCCTCTCCCCATACACTGTACAATCCCACACTGATATAAACCTCTCCCCATACACTGTACAATCCCACACTGATATAACCCTCCCCATACACTGTACAATCCCACACTGATATAACCCTCCCCATGCACTTTACAATCCCACACTGATATAACCCCCCACCCATACACAGTACAATCACACACTGATATAAGCCTCCCCATACACTGTACAATCCCACACTGATATATCATCCCCCCATACACTGTACAATCCCACACTGAAATAACCCTCTCCCCATACACTGTACAATCCAACACTGATATAACCCTCCACATACACTGTACAATCCCACACTGGTATAACCCTCTCCCCATGCACTGTACAATCCCACACTGATATATCCCTCACCCATACACTGTACAATCCCACACTGATATAACCCTCCCCATATACTGTACAATCCCACACTGATATAAACCTCCCCATACACTGTACAATCCCACACTGATATGACACTCCCCATACACTATACAATCCCACACTGATTTAACCCTCCACATTCACTGTAATATTCCACACTGATATAACCCTCCCCATACACTGCAAAATCCCACACTGATATAACCCTCTCCCCATACACTGTACAATACGACACTGATATAACCCTCCCCATACACTGTACAATCCCACACTGATATAAACCTCCCCATGCACTGTACAATCCCACACTGATATAGCCCCCCCCCCCCAAACACTGTACAATCCCACACTGATATATCCCTCCCCATAAATTGTACAATCCGACACTGAGAGAACCCTCTCCCCATACACTGGACAGTCCCACACTGATATAGCCCCCCATGCACTGTACAATCCAACACTGATATAACCCTCCCCATACACTGTACAATTCCACACTGATATAACCCTCCCCATACACTGTACAGTCCCACACTGATATAGCCCCCCATGCACTGTACAATCCCACACTTATATAACCCTCCCCATGCACTGTACAATCCCACACTGATATAACCCTCACCCATACACTGTACAATCCCACACTGATATAACCCTCCCCATATCCTGTACAATCCCACACTGATATAACCCTCCCCATACACTGTACAATCCCACACTGATATAACCCCCCCATACACTGTACAATCCAACACTGAGAGAAACCTGCCCATTCACTGTACAATCCCACACTGATATAACACTCCCCATACACTGTACAATTCCACACTGATATAACCTTCCCCATACACTGTACAATCCCACACTGATATAACCCTCCCCATACACTGTACAGTCCCACACTGATATAACCCTCCCCATATACTGTACAATCCCACACTGATATAAACCTCCCCATACACTGTACAATCCCACACTGATATGACACTCCCCATACACTATACAATCCCACACTGATTTAACCCTCCACATTCACTGTAATATTCCACACTGATATAACCCTCCCCATACACTGCAAAATCCCACACTGATATAACCCTCTCCCCATACACTGTACAATCCGACACTGATATAACCCTCCCCATACACTGTACAATCCCACACTGATATAAACCTCCCCATGCACTGTACAATCCCACACTGATATAGCCCCCCCCCAAACACTGTACAATCCCACACTGATATATCCCTCCCCATAAATTGTACAATCCGACACTGATATAACCCTCTCCCCATACACTGGACAGTCCCACACTGATATAGCCCCCCATGCACTGTACAATCCAACACTGATATAACCCTCCCCATACACTGTACAATTCCACACTGATATAACCCTCCCCATACACTGGACAGTCCCACACTGATATAGCCCCCCATGCACTGTACAATCCCACACTGATATAACCCTCCCCATGCACTGTACAATCCCACACTGATATAACCCTCACCCATACACTGTACAATCCCACACTGATATAACCCTCCCCATATCCTGTACAATCCCACACTGATATAACCCTCCCCATACACTGTACAATCCCACACTGATATAACCCCCCCATACACTGTACAATCCAACACTGAGAGAAACCTGCCCATTCACTGTACAATCCCACACTGATATAACACTCCCCATACACTGTACAATTCCACACTGATATAACCTTCCCCATACACTGTACAATCCCACACTGATATAACCCTCCCCATACACTGTACAGTCCCACACTGATATAACCCCCACATACAGTGAACAATCCCAGACTGATATAAGCCTCTCCCCATACACTGTACAATCCCACACTGATATAACTCTCTCCACATACACATTACAATCCCATACAGATATAACCCCCTCCCAATACATTTTACAATCCCACACTGATATAACCCTCCCCATACACTGTACAATCCCACAATGATATAACCCCCTCCCCATACACTGTACAATCCCACACTGATATAACCCCACCATACACTGTCCAATCCCGCACTGATATAACCCCCCCATACACTGTACAATCCCGCACTGATATAACCCTCTCACCATACACTGTACAATCCCACACTGATATAACCCTCACCCATACACTGTACAATCCCACACTGATATAACCCTCCCAATATACTGTACAATCCCACACTGATATAACCCTCCCCATACACTGTGCAATCCCACACTGATATAACCCTCCCCATACACTGTACAATCCCACACTGATATAACCCTCTCCCCATACACTGTACAATCCCACACTGATATAACCCTCACCCATACACTGTACAATCCCACACTGATATAACCCTCCCCATATACTGTACAATCCCACAGTAATATAATCCTCCCCATACACTGTGCAATCCCACACTGATATAACCCTCCCCATACACTGTACAATCCCACACTGATATAACCCGCCCCACTCACTGTACAATTCCAAACTAAGATAACCCTCCACATACACTGTAAAATCCCACACTGATATAACCCTCTCCCCATACACTGTACAATCCCACACTAATATAACCCTCCCATACACTGTACAATTCCACACTGATATAACCCTCCCCATACACTGGACAATCCCACACTGATATAACCCACACCCATACACTGTACAATCCCACACAGATATAACCCTCCCCATATCCTGTACAATCCCACACTGATATAACCCTCCCCATACACTGCACAATCCCACACTGATATAACCCTCCCCATACACTGTACAATCCCACACTGAGAGAACCCTCCCCATACACTGTACAATCCCACACTGATATAACCCTCCCCATGCACTGCACAATCCCACACTGATATAACCCCCCCCCTCACCCATACACTGTACAATCCCACACTGATATAAACCTCTCGACATACACTGTACAATCCCACACTGATATAACCTTCCCATACACTGTACAATCCCACACTGATATAACCCTGCCATACACTGTACAGTCCCACACTGATATAACCCCCACATACACTGTACAATCCCACACTGATATAAACCTCTCCCCATACACTGTACAATCCCACACTGATATAAGCTTCCCCATACACTGTACAATCCCACACTGATATAATCCTCCCCATACACTGTACAGTCCCACACTGATATAACCCCCTCCCCATAAACTGTACAATCCCACACTGATATAACCCCCCATACACTGTACAATCCCGCACTGATATAACACCCCCCCCATACACTGTACAATCCCACACTGATATAACCCTCTCCCCATACACTGTACAATCCCACACTGATATAACCCTCACCCATACACTGTACAATCCCACACTGATATAACCCTCACAAATATACTGTACAATCCCACACTGATATAACCCTTCCCATACACTGTGCAATCCCACACTGATATAACCCTCCCAATACACTGTACAATCCCACACTGATATAACGCTCCCCATACACTGTAAAATCCCACACTGATATAACCCTCTCCCCATACACTGTACAAACGCACACTGATATAACCCTCCCATACACTGTACAATTCCACAATGATATAACCCTCCCCATGCACTGTACAATCCCACACTGATATAGCCCCCCCCCGAAACACTGTACAATCCCACAGTGATATAACCCTCCCCATGCACTGTACAATCCGACACTGATATAACCCTCTCCCCATACACTGTACAATCCCACAGAGATATAACCTTCCCCATACACTGTACAATTCCACACTGATATAACCCTCCCCATTCACTGTACAATTCCACACTGATATAACCCTCCCCATACACTGTAAAATCCCACACTGATCTCACCCTCCCCATACACTGTACAATCCCACACTGATATAACCCTCACCCATACACTGTACAATCCCACACTGATATAACCCTCTCCCCATACACTGTACAATTCCACACTGATATAACTCTCTCCACATACACATTACAATCCCATACAGATATAACCCTCTCCCCATACACTGTACAATCCCACACTGATATAACCCTCCCCATACACTGTACAATCCCACACTGATATAACCCCCCCATACACTGTACAATCCAACACTGAGAGAAACCTGCCCATTCACTGTACAATCCCACACTGATATAACACTCCCCATACACTGTACAATTCCACACTGATATAACCTTCCCCATACACTGTACAATCCCACACTGATATAACCCTCCCCATACACTGTACAGTACCACACTGATATAACCCTCCCCATATACTGTACAATCCCACACTGATATAAACCTCCCCATACACTGTACAATCCCACACTGATATGACACTCCCCATACACTATACAATCCCACACTGATTTAACCCTCCACATTCACTGTAATATTCCACACTGATATAACCCTCCCCATACACTGCAAAATCCCACACTGATATAACCCTCTCCCCATACACTGTACAATCCGACACTGATATAACCCTCCCCATACACTGTACAATCCCACACTGATATAAACCTCCCCATGCACTGTACAATCCCACACTGATATAGCCCCCCCCCAAACACTGTACAATCCCACACTGATATATCCCTCCCCATAAATTGTACAATCCGACACTGATATAACCCTCTCCCCATACACTGGACAGTCCCACACTGATATAGCCCCCCATGCACTGTACAATCCAACACTGATATAACCCTCCCCATACACTGTACAATTCCACACTGATATAACCCTCCCCATACACTGGACAGTCCCACACTGATATAGCCCCCCATGCACTGTACAATCCCACACTGATATAACCCTCCCCATGCACTGTACAATCCCACACTGATATAACCCTCACCCATACACTGTACAATCCCACACTGATATAACCCTCCCCATATCCTGTACAATCCCACACTGATATAACCCTCCCCATACACTGTACAATCCCACACTGATATAACCCCCCCATACACTGTACAATCCAACACTGAGAGAAACCTGCCCATTCACTGTACAATCCCACACTGATATAACACTCCCCATACACTGTACAATTCCACACTGATATAACCTTCCCCATACACTGTACAATCCCACACTGATATAACCCTCCCCATACACTGTACAGTCCCACACTGATATAACCCCCACATACAGTGAACAATCCCAGACTGATATAAGCCTCTCCCCATACACTGTACAATCCCACACTGATATAACTCTCTCCACATACACATTACAATCCCATACAGATATAACCCCCTCCCAATACATTTTACAATCCCACACTGATATAACCCTCCCCATACACTGTACAATCCCACAATGATATAACCCCCTCCCCATACACTGTACAATCCCACACTGATATAACCCCACCATACACTGTCCAATCCCGCACTGATATAACCCCCCCATACACTGTACAATCCCGCACTGATATAACCCTCTCACCATACACTGTACAATCCCACACTGATATAACCCTCACCCATACACTGTACAATCCCACACTGATATAACCCTCCCAAAATACTGTACAATCCCACACTGATATAACCCTCCCCATACACTGTGCAATCCCACACTGATATAACCCTCCCCATACACTGTACAATCCCACACTGATATAACCCTCTCCCCATACACTGTACAATCCCACACTGATATAACCCTCACCCATACACTGTACAATCCCACACTGATATAACCCTCCCCATATACTGTACAATCCCACAGTAATATAATCCTCCCCATACACTGTGCAATCCCACACTGATATAACCCTCCCCATACACTGTACAATCCCACACTGATATAACCCGCCCCACTCACTGTACAATTCCAAACTAAGATAACCCTCCACATACACTGTAAAATCCCACACTGATATAACCCTCTCCCCATACACTGTACAATCCCACACTAATATAACCCTCCCATACACTGTACAATTCCACACTGATATAACCCTCCCCATACACTGGACAATCCCACACTGATATAACCCACACCCATACACTGTACAATCCCACACAGATATAACCCTCCCCATATCCTGTACAATCCCACACTGATATAACCCTCCCCATACACTGCACAATCCCACACTGATATAACCCTCCCCATACACTGTACAATCCCACACTGAGAGAACCCTCCCCATACACTGTACAATCCCACACTGATATAACCCTCCCCATGCACTGCACAATCCCACACTGATATAACCCCCCCCCTCACCCATACACTGTACAATCCCACACTGATATAAACCTCTCGACATACACTGTACAATCCCACACTGATATAACCTTCCCATACACTGTACAATCCCACACTGATATAACCCTGCCATACACTGTACAGTCCCACACTGATATAACCCCCACATACACTGTACAATCCCACACTGATATAAACCTCTCCCCATACACTGTACAATCCCACACTGATATAAGCTTCCCCATACACTGTACAATCCCACACTGATATAATCCTCCCCATACACTGTACAGCCCCACACTGATATAACCCCCTCCCCATAAACTGTACAATCCCACACTGATATAACCCCCCATACACTGTACAATCCCGCACTGATATAACACCCCCCCCATACACTGTACAATCCCACACTGATATAACCCTCTCCCCATACACTGTACAATCCCACACTGATATAACCCTCACCCATACACTGTACAATCCCACACTGATATAACCCTCACAAATATACTGTACAATCCCACACTGATATAACCCTTCCCATACACTGTGCAATCCCACACTGATATAACCCTCCCAATACACTGTACAATCCCACACTGATATAACGCTCCCCATACACTGTAAAATCCCACACTGATATAACCCTCTCCCCATACACTGTACAAACGCACACTGATATAACCCTCCCATACACTGTACAATTCCACAATGATATAACCCTCCCCATGCACTGTACAATCCCACACTGATATAGCCCCCCCCCGAAACACTGTACAATCCCACAGTGATATAACCCTCCCCATACACTGTACAATCCGACACTGATATAACCCTCTCCCCATACACTGTACAATCCCACAGAGATATAACCTTCCCCATACACTGTACAATTCCACACTGATATAACCCTCCCCATTCACTGTACAATTCCACACTGATATAACCCTCCCCATACACTGTAAAATCCCACACTGATCTCACCCTCCCCATACACTGTACAATCCCACACTGATATAACCCTCACCCATACACTGTACAATCCCACACTGATATAACCCTCTCCCCATACACTGTACAATTCCACACTGATATAACTCTCTCCACATACACATTACAATCCCATACAGATATAACCCTCTCCCCATACACTGTACAATCCCACACTGATATAACACTCCCCATACACTGTACAATCCCACACTGATATAATCCCACCACTCGTACACTGTACAATCCCACACTGATATAACCCTCCCCATACAGTGTACAATCCCACACTGATATAAACCTCTTCCCATACACTGTACAATCCCACACTGATATAACCTTCCCCATACACTGTACAATCCCACACTGATATAACCCTCCCCATACACTGTACAATCCCACACTCATATAACCTTCCCCATGCACGGTACAATTCCACACTGATATAACCCTCCCCATACACTGTACAGTCCCACACTGATATAGCCCCCATTCAGTGTACAATCCAACACTGATTTAACCCTCCCCATACACTGTACAGTCACACACTGATATAACCCTCTCCCCATACACTGTATAATCCCACACTGATATAACCCTCACCCATACACTGTACAATCCCACACTGATATAACCCTCCCCATATACTGTACAATACCACACTGATATATCCCTCCCCATACACTGTACAATCCCACACTGATATAACCCTCCCCATATACTGTACAATCCCACACTGATATAACCTTCCCCATACACTGTGCAATCCCACACTGATATAACCCTCCCCATACACTGTACAATCCCACACTGATATAACCCTCTCCCCATACACTGTACAATCCCACACTGATATAACCCTCACCCATACACTGTACAATCCCACTCTGATATAACCCTCCCCATATACTGTACAATCCCAGACTGATATAATCCTCCCCATACACTGTGCAATCCCACACTGATATAACCCTCCCCATACACTGTACAATCCCACACTGATATAACCCGCCCCACTCACTGTACAATTCCAAACTGATATAACCCTCCCCATATACTGTACAATACCACACTGATATAACCCTCCCATATACTGTACAATCCCACACTGATATAACCCTCCCCATACACTGTGCAATCCCACACTGATATAACCCTCCCCATGCACTGTACAATCCCAGACTGATATAGCCCCCCCCCAAACACTGTACAATCCCACACTGATATATCCCACCCCATACATTGTACAATCCGACACTGATATAACCCTCTCCCCATACACTGTACAATCCCACACAGATATAACCTTCCCCATACACTGTACAATTCCACACTGATATAACCCTCCCCATACACTGTACAGTCCCACACTGATATAGCACCCCATGCACTGTACAATCCAACACTGATATAACCCTCCCCATACACTGTACAATCCCACACTGTTATAATCCTCTCCCCATGCACTGTACAATCCCACACTGATATAACCCTCACCCATACACTGTACAATCCCACACTGATATAACCCTCCCCATATCCTGTGCAATCCCACACTGATATAACCCTCCCCATACACTGTACAATCCCACACTGATATAACCCTCGCCATACACTGTACAATCCCACAATGAGAGAACCCTCCCCATTCACTGTACAATTCCACACTGATATAACCCTCCCCATACACCGTACAATCCCACACTGATATAACCCTCACCCCATACACTGTACAATCCCACACTGATATAACCCTCCCCATGCACTTTAAAATCCCACACTGATATAACCCCCCCCACCCATACACAGTACAATCACACACTGATATAACCCTCCCCATACACTGTACAATACGACACTGATTTAAACCTCTCCCCATACACTGTACAATCCCACACTGATATCTCCTTCCCCATACCCTGTACATTCCCACACTGATATAACCCTCCCCATACACTGTACAGTCCCACACTGATATAACCCCCACATACACTGTACAATCCCACACTGATATAACCCTCTCCCCAGACACTGTACAATTCCACACTGATATAACTCTCTCCACATACACATTACAATCCCATACAGATATAACCCTCTCCCCATACACTGTACAATCCCACACTGATATAACACTCCCCATACACTGTACAATCCCACACTGATATAATCCCACCACTCGTACACTGTACAATCCCACACTGATATAACCCTCCCCATACAGTGTACAATCCCACACTGATATAAACCTCTCCCCATACACTGTACAATCCCACACTGATATAACCTTCCCCATACACTGTACAATCCCACACTGATATAACCCTCCCCATACACTGTACAATCCCACACTCATATAACCTTCCCCATGCACGGTACAATTCCACACTGATATAACCCTCCCCATACACTGTACAGTCCCACACTGATATAGCCCCCATTCAGTGTACAATCCAACACTGATTTAACCCTCCCCATACACTGTACAGTCACACACTGATATAACCCTCTCCCCATACACTGTATAATCCCACACTGATATAACCCTCACCCATACACTGTACAATCCCACACTGATATAACCCTCCCCATATACTGTACAATACCACACTGATATATGCCTCCCCATACACTGTACAATCCCACACTGATATAACCCTCCCCATATACTGTACAATCCCACACTGATATAACCCTCCCCATACACTGTGCAATCCCACACTGATATAACCCTCCCCATACACTGTACAATCCCACACTGATATAACCCTCTCCCCATACACTGTACAATCCCACACTGATATAGCCCTCACCCATACACTGTACAATCCCACACTGATATAACCCTCCCCATATCCTGTACAATCCCACACTCATATAACCCTCCCCATACACTGTACAATCCCACACTGATATAACCCTCCCCATACACTGTACAATCCCACACTGAGAAAACCCTCCCCATTCACTGTACAATCCCACACTGATATAACCCTCCCCATGCACTGCACAATCCCACACTGATATAACCCCCCCCCCAACCCATACACTGTACAATCACACACTGATATAACCCTCCCCAAACACTGTACAATCCCACACTGATATAAACCTCTCGACATACACTGTACAATCCCACACTGATATAACCTTCCCATACACTGTACAGTCCCACACTGAAAAAACCCTGCCATACACTGTACAGTCCCACACTGATATAACCCCCACATACACTGTACAATCCCACACTGATATAAACCTCTCCCCATACACTGTACAATCCCACACTGATATAACCTTCCCCATACACTGCACAATCCCACACTGATATAATCCTCCCCATACACTGTACAGTCCCACACTGATATAACCCCCTCCCCATAACCTGTACAATCCCACACTGATATAACCCCCCATACACTGTACAATCCCGCACTGATATAACACCCCCCCATACACTGTACAATCCCACACTGATATAACCCTCTCCCCATACACTGTACAATCCCACACTGATATAACCCTCACCCATACACTGTACAATCCCACACTGATATAACCCTCACAAATATACTGTACAATCCCACACTGATATAACCCTTCCCATACACTGCAATCCCACACTGATATAACCCACCCCATACACTGTACAATGCCACACTGATATAACCCTTCCCATTCACTGTACAATTCCACACTGATATAACCCTCCCCATGCACTGTACAATCCCACACTGATATAGCCCCCCCCCGAAACACTGTACAATCCCACAGTGATATAACCCTCCCCATACACTGTACAATCCGACACTGATATAACCCTCTACCCATACACTGTACAATCCCACAGAGATATAACCTTCCCCATACACTGTACAATTCCACACTGATATAACCCTCCCCATTCACTGTGCAATTCCACACTGATATAACCCTCCCCATACACTGTAAAATCCCACACTGATATAACCCTCCCCATACACTGTACAATCACACACTGATATAACCCTCACTCATACACTGTACAATCCCACACTGATATAACCTTCCCCATATACTGTACAATCCCACACTGTTATAACCCTCACCCATACACTGTACATTGCCACACTGATATAACTCTCACAAATATACTGTGCAATCCCACACTGATATAACCCTCCCCATACACTGTACAATCCCACACTGATATAACCCTCCCCATTCACTGTACAATTCCACACTGATATAACGCTCCCCATACACTGTAAAATCCCACAGTGATATAACTATCTCCCCATACACAGTACAATCCCACACTGATATAACCCTCACCCATACACTGTACAATCCCACACTGATATAACCCTCCCCATATCCTGTACAATCCCACACTGATATAACCCTCACCCATACACTGTACAATCCCACACTGATATAACCCTCACAAATATACTGTACAATCCCACACTGATATAACCCTTCCCATACACTGTGCAATCCCACACTTATATAACCCTCCCCATACACTGTACAATCCCACACTGATATAACCCTCCCCATTCACTGTACAATTCCACACTGATATAACGCTCCCCATACACTGTAAAATCCAACACTGATATAACCCTCTCCCCATACACTGTACAATCGCACACTGATATAACCCTCCCCATACACTGTACAATTCCACAATGATATAACCCTCCCCATGCACTGTACAATCCCACACTGATATAGCCCCCCCCCCGAAACACTGTACAATCCCACAGTGATATAACCCTCCCATACACTGTACAATCCGACACTGATATAACCCTCTCCCCATACACTGTACAATCCCACAGAGATATAACCTTCCCCATACACTGTACAATTCCTCACTGATATAACCCTCCCCTTTCACTGTACAATTCCACACTGATATAACCCTCCCCATACACTGTAAAATCCCACACTTATATAACCCTCCCCATACACTATACAATCCCACACTGATATAATCCTCACCCATACACTGTACAATCCCACACTGATATAACCCTCCCCATATCCTGTACAATCCCACACTGATATAACCCTCCCCATACACTGTACAATCCCACACTGATATAACCCTCACCATACACTGTACAATCCCACACTGAGAGAACCCTCCCCATTCACTGTACAATTCCACACTGATATAACCCTCCACATACACCGTACAATCCCACACTGATATAACCCTCACCCCATACACTGTACAATCCCACACTGATATAACCCTCCCCATGCACTTTACAATCCCACACTGATATAACCCCCCCCCACCCATACACAGTACAATCACACACTGATATAACCCTCCCCATACACTGTACAATACCACACTGATTTAAACCTCTCCCCATACACTGTACAATCCCACACTGATATAACCTTCCCCATACACTGTACATTTCCACACTGATATAACCCTCCCCATACACTGTACAGTCCCACACTGATATAACCCCCAAATACACTGTACAATCCCACACTGATATAACCCTCTCCCCATACACTGTATAAATCCACACTGATATAACTCTCTCCACATACACATTACAATCCCATACAGATATAACCCCCCCCCATACAATGTACAATCCCACACTGAGATAACCCTCCCCATACACTACAATCCCACACTGATATCACCGTCCCCATACACTGTACAATCCCACACCGTCCCCATACACTGTACAATCCCACACTGAGAGAACCCTCCCCATTCACTGTACAATTCCACACTGATATAACCCTCCCCAAACACTGTACAATCCCACACTGATATAATCCCACCACTCGTACACTGTACAATCCCACACTGATATAACCCTCCCCATACAGTGTACAATCCCTCACTGATATAAACCTCTCCCCATACACTGTACAATCCCACACTGATATAACCTTCCCCATACACTGTACAATCCCACACTGATATAACCCTCGCCATACACTGTACAATCCCACACTGATATAACCTTCCCCATGCACGGTACAATTCCACACTGATATAACGCTCCCCATACACTGTACAGTCCCACACTGATATAGCCCCCATTCAGTGTACAATCCAACACTGATTTAACCCTCCCCATACACTGTACAGTCACATACTGATCTAACCCTCTCCCCATACACTGTATAATCCCACACTGATATAACCCTCACCCATACACTGTACAATCCCACACTGATATAACCCTCCCCATATACTGTACAATACCACACTGATATATCCCTCCCCATACACTGTACAATACCACATTGATATAACCCTCCCCATACACTGTACAATCCCACACTGATATAAACCTCTCCCCATACACTGTACAATCCCACACTGCTATAACCTTCCCCATACACTGTACAAACCCACACTGATATAACCCTCCCCATACACTGTACAGTCCCCCACTGATATAACCCCCACATACACTGTACAATCCCACACTGATATAACCCTCTCCCCATACACTGTAGAATCCCACACTGATATAACTCTCTCCACATACACATTACAATCCCACACTGATATAACCCTCCCCATATCCTGTACAATCCCACACTGATATAACCCTCCCCATACACTGTACAATCCCACACTGATATAACCTTCCCCATACACTGTACAAACCCACACTGATATAACCCTCCCCATACACTGTACAGTCCCACACTGATATAACCCCCACATACACTGTACAATCCCACACTGATATAACCCCCTCCCCATACACTGTACAATCCCACACTGATATAACTCTCTCCACATACACATTACAATCCCACACTGATATAACCCTCCCCATATCCTGTACAATCCCACACTGATATAACCCTCCCCATACACTGTACAATCCCACACTGATATAACCCTCCCCATACACTGTACAATCCCACACTGAGAGAACCCTCCCCATTCACTGTACAATCCCACACTGATATAACCCCCCCACCCATACACTGTACAATCACACACTGATATAACCCTCCACATACACTGTACAATCCCACATGGATACTAACCTCTCCCCATACACTGTACAATCCCACACTGATATAACCTTACCCATACACTGTACAATCCCACACTGATATAACCCTTCCCATACACTGTACAGTCGCACACTGGTATAACCCCCACATACACTATACAATCCCACACTGATATAACCCTCTCCCCATACACTGTCCAATCCCGCACTGATATAACTCTCTCCACATACACATTACAATCCCATAGAGATATAACCCCCTCCCCATACACAGTTCAATCCCACACTGATATAACCCCCCCCCCATACACTGTACAATCCCGCACTGATATAACACCCCCCATACACTGTACAATCCCACACTGATATAACCCTCTCCCCATACACTGTACAATCCCACACTGATGTAACCCTCTCCCCATACACTGTACAATGCCACACTGATATAACCCTCTCCCCATGCTCTGTACAATCCCACACTGATATAACCCTCACCCATACACTGTACAATCCCACACTGATATATCCCTCCCCATATCCTGTACAATCCCACTCTGATACAACCCTCCCCATACACTGTACAATCCCACACTTATATAACCCTCCCCATACACTGTACAATCCCACACTGAGAGAACCCTCCCCATTCACTGTACAATCCCACACTGATATAAACCTCCCCATACACTGTACAATCCCACACTGATATAACCCTCCACATGCACTGTACAATCCCACACTGATATAACCCCCCCCCACCCATACACTGATATAACCCTCTCCCCATACACTGTACAATCCCACACTGATATAACTCTCTCCACATACACATTACAATCCCATACAGATATAACCCTCTCCCCATAAACTGTACAATCCCACACTGATATAACCCCCTCCCCATACACTGTACAATCCCACACTGATACACCCCCCCCCATACAATGTACAATCCCACACTGATATAACCCTCCACATACACTGTACAATCCCACACTGATATAACCCTCCCCATACACTGTACAATCCCACACTGAGAGAACCCTCGCCATTCACTGTACAATTCCACACTGATATAACCCTCCCCATACACTGTACAATCCCACACTGATATAATCCCACCACTCATACACTGTACAATCCCACACTGATATAACCCTCCCCATACAGTGTACAATCCCACACTGATATAAACCTCTCCCCATACACTGTACAATCCCACATTGATATAACCCTCCCCATACAGTGTACAATCCCACACTGATATAACCATCCCCATACACTGTACAATCCCACACTGATATAACCTTCCCCATGCACTGTACAATTCCACACTGATATAACCCTCTCCCCATACACTGTACAATCCCACACTTATATAACCCTCACCCATACACTGTACAAACCCAGACTGATATAATCCTCCCCATATACTGTACAATCCCACACTGATATAACCCTCCCCATGCACTGTACAATCCCACACTGATATAACCCCCCCACCCATACACTGTACAATCCTACACTGATATAACCCTCCCCATACACTGTACAATCCCACACTGAGAGAACCCTCCCCATTCACTGTACAATCCCACACTGATATAACCCCCCCACCCATACACTGTACAATCACACACTGATATAACCCTCCCCATACACTGTACAATCCCACACGGTTACTAACCTCTCCCCATACACTGTACAATCCCACACTGATATAACCTTACCCATACACTGTACAATCCCACACTGATATAACCCTTCCCATACACTGTACAGTCGCACACTGGTATAACCCCCACATACACTATACAATCCCACACTGATATAACCCTCTCCCCATACACTGTCCAATCCCGCACTAATATAACTCTCTCCACATACACATTACAATCCCATAGAGATATAACCCCCTCCCCATACACAGTTCAATCCCACACTGATATAACCCCCCCCCCATACACTGTACAATCCCGCACTGATATAACACCCCCCATACACTGTACAATCCCACACTGATATAACCCTCTCCCCATACACTGTACAATCCCACACTGATGTAACCCTCTCCCCATACACTGTACAATGCCACACTGATATAACCCTCTCCCCATGCTCTGTACAATCCCACACTGATATAACCCTCACCCATACACTGTACAATCCCACACTGATATATCCCTCCCCATATCCTGTACAATCCCACTCTGATACAACCCTCCCCATACACTGTACAATCCCACACTTATATAACCCTCCCCATACACTGTACAATCCCACACTGAGAGAACCCTCCCCATTCACTGTACAATCCCACACTGATATAAACCTCCCCATACACTGTACAATCCCACACTGATATAACCCTCTCCCCATACACTGTACAATCCCACACTGATATAACTCTCTCCACATACACATTACAATCCCATACAGATATAACCCTCTCCCCATAAACTGTACAATCCCACACTGATATAACCCCCTCCCCATACACTGTACAATCCCACACTGATACAACCCCCCCCCATACAATGTACAATCCCACACTGATATAACCCTCCACATACACTGTACAATCCCACACTGATATAACCCTCCCCATACACTGTACAATCCCACACTGAGAGAACCCTCGCCATTCACTGTACAATTCCACACTGATATAACCCTCCCCATACACTGTACAATCCCACACTGATATAATCCCACCACTCATACACTGTACAATCCCACACTGATATAACCCTCCCCATACAGTGTACAATCCCACACTGATATAAACCTCTCCCCATACACTGTACAATCCCACATTGATATAACCCTCCCCATACAGTGTACAATCCCACACTGATATAACCATCCCCATACACTGTACAATCCCACACTGATATAACCTTCCCCATGCACTGTACAATTCCACACTGATATAACCCTCTCCCCATACACTGTACAATCCCACACTGATATAACCCTCCCCATACACTGTACAATCCCACACTCATATAAACCTCTCCCCATACACTGTACAATCCCACACTGATATAACCTTCCCCATACACTGTACAAACTCACACTGATATAACCCTCCCCATACACTGTACAGTCCCACACTGATATAACCCTCTCCCCTTACACTTTACAATCCCACACTGATATAACTCTCTCCACATACACATTACAATCCCATACTGATATAACCCTCTCCCCATACACTGTACAATCCCACACTGATATAACCGTCCCCATACACTGTACAATCCCACACTGATATAACCCCCTCCCCATACACTGTACAATCCCAGACTGATATAACCCCCCCCATACAATGTACAATCCCACGCAGATATAACCCTCTCCCCATACACTGTAGACTCCCAAACTGATATAACCCTCCTCCATACACTGTACAATCCCACAATGATATAACCCCCCCCCATAAAATGTACAATACCACACTGATATAACCCTCCCCATACACTGTACAATACCACACTGATTTAACCCTCCCCCATGCACTGTACACTCCCACACAGATATAACCCTCCCCCATACACTGTCCTATCCCGCACTGATATAACCCTCTCCACATACACATTACAATCCCACACTGATATAACCCTCCCCATATCCTGTACAATCCCACACTGATATAACCCTCCCCATACACTGTACAATCCCACACTGATATAACCTTCCCCATACACTGTACAAACCCACACTGATATAACCCTCCCCATACACTGTACAGTCCCACACTGATATAACCCCCACATACACTGTACAATCCCACACTGATATAACCCCCTCCCCATACACTGTACAATCCCACACTGATATAACCCTCCCCATACACTGTACAATCCCACACTGAGAGAACCCTCCCCATTCACTGTACAATCCCACACTGATATAACCCCCCCCACCCATACACTGTACAATCACACACTGATATAGCCCTCCCCATACACTATACAATCCCACACGGATATAAACCTCTCCCCATACACTGTACAATCCCACACTGATATAACCTTACCCATACACTGTACAATCCCACACTGATATAACCCTTCCCATACACTGTACAGTCGCACACTGATATAACCCCCACATACACTATACAATCCCACACTGATATAACCCTCTCCCCATACACTGTCCAATCCCGCACTGATATAACTCTCTCCACATACACATTACAATCCCATAGAGATATAACCCCCTCCCCATACACAGTTCAATCCCACACTGATATAACCCTCCCCATACACTGTACAATTCCACACTGAGAGAACCCTCCCCATTCACTGTACAATTCCACACTGATATAACCCTCCCCATACACTGTACAATCCCACACTGATATAATCCCACCACTCATACACTGTACAATCCCACACTGATATAACCCTCCCCATACAGTGTACAATCCCACACTGATATAAACCTCTCCCCATACACTGTACAATCCCACACTGATATAACCCTCCCCATACAGTGTACAATCCCACACTGATATAACCATCCCCATACACTGTACAATCCCACACTGATATAACCTTCCCCATGCACTGTACAATTCCACACTGATATAACCCTCTCCCCATACACTGTACAATCGCAAACTTATATAACCCTCACCCATACACTGTACAAACCCAGACTGATATAATCCTCCCCATATACTGTACAATACCACACTGATATAACCCTCCCCATACAAGGTGCAATCCCACACTGATATAACCCTCCCCATGCACTGTACAATCCCACACTGATATAACCCCCCCACCCATACACTGTACAATCCTACACTGATATAACCCTCCCCATACACTGTACAATCCCACACTCATATAAACCTCTCCCCATACACTGTACAATCCCACACTGATATAACCTTCCCCATACACTGTACAAACTCACACTGATATAACCCTCCCCATACACTGTACAGTCCCACACTGATATAACCCTCTCCCCTTACACTTTACAATCCCACACTGATATAACTCTCTCCACATACACATTACAATCCCATACTGATATAACCCTCTCCCCATACACTGTACAATCCCACACTGATATAACCGTCCCCATACACTGTACAATCCCACACTGATATAACCCCCTCCCCATACACTGTACAATCCCACACTGATATAACCCCCCCCCATACAATGTACAATCCCACGCAGATATAACCCTCTCCCCATACACTGTAGACTCCCAAACTGATATAACCCTCCTCCATACACTGTACAATCCCACAATGATATAACCCCCCCCCATACAAAGTACAATACCACACTGATATAACCCTCCCCATACACTGTACAATACCACACTGATATAACCCTCCCCCATGCACTGTACACTCCCACACAGATATAACCCTCCCCCATACACTGTCCTATCCCGCACTGATATAACCCTCTCCCCATACACTGTACAATCCCACACTGATATTACACTCCCCATACACTGTACAATCACACACTGATATAACCCTCTCCCCATACACTGTACAATCCCACACTGATATAGCCCTCTCCCCATACACTTTACAATCCCACACTGATATAACCCTCCCCATACACTGTACAATCCCACACGGATATAACCCTCCCCATACACTGAACAATGCCACACTGATATAACCCTCTCAACATATACTGTACAATCCCACACTTATATAACTTTCCCAATACACTGTACAATCCCACAGTGATATAAGCCTCACCATACACTGTACAATCCCACACTAATATAGCCCCCCATACACTGTACAATCCAACAATGATAGAACCCTCCCCA
The DNA here is from genome assembly GCF_047496885.1 of Scyliorhinus torazame. Lineage (NCBI taxonomy): Eukaryota > Metazoa > Chordata > Chondrichthyes > Carcharhiniformes > Scyliorhinidae > Scyliorhinus > Scyliorhinus torazame. The sequence continues at coordinate 66,201,461 of NC_092726.1, forward strand.
TACACTATACAATCCCACACTGATATAACCCTCTCCCCATACACTGTACAATTCCATACTGATATAACCCTCACCCATATACTGTACAATCTCACACTGATATAACCCTCCCATATACTGTACAATCCCACACTGATATAACCCTCCCCATACACTGTACAATCCCACACAATATAACCCTCCCCATACACTTTACAATCCCACACTGATATAAACCTCTCCCCATACAGTGTACAATCCTACACAGATATAACATTCCCCATACACTGTACAATCCCACACTGATATAACCCTCCCATAGACTGTGCAGTTCCACACTGATATAACCCCCACATACACTGTACTATCCCACACTGATATAACCCTCTCCCCATACACTGTACAATACCACACTGAAATAACCCTCCCCATACACTGTACAATCCCACACTGATATAACCCCCTCCCCATACAATGTACAATCCCACACTGATATATCTCCCCCCCCATACAATGTATAATCCCACACTGATATAACACTCCCCATACACTGTACAATACCACACTGATGTAACTCTCCCCATACACTGTACAATCCCACACTGATATAACCCTCCCCATACACTGTACAATCCCACACTGATATAACCCTCCTCCATACACTGTACAATCCCACACTGATATAACCCTCCCCCATACACTGTCCATTCCCGAACTGATATAAACCTCTCCCCATACAGTGTACAATCCCACACTGATATAACCCTCCCCATACACTGTACAATCCCACACTGATATAAACCTATCCATACACGGTACAATCCCACACTGATATAACCCTCTCCATACACTGTACAATCCCACACTGATATAACCCTCCCCCATACACTGTACAATCCCACACTGATATAAACCTCCCATTATAAGATGATCAGGGGAATAGATAGAGTAGACAGTCAGAGACTTTTTCCCCAGGTGGAACACACCATTACAAGGGGACATAAATTTAAGGTGAAAGGTGGAAGATATAGGAGTGATATCAGAGGTAGGTTCTTTACCCAGAGAGTGGTGGGGGCATGGAATGCACTGCCTGTGGAAGTAGCTGAGTCGGAAACATTAGGGACCTTCAAGCAGCTGTTGGATAGGTACATGGATTACGGGAAAATGATATAGTGTAGATTTATTTGTTCTTAAGGGCAGCACGGTAGCATTGTGGATAGCACAATTGCTTCACAGATCCATGGTCCCAGGTTCGATTCCGGCTTGGGTCATTGTCTGTGCGGAGTCTGCACGTCCTCCCCGTGTCTGCGTGGGTTTCCTCCGGGTGCTCCGGTTTCCTCCCACAGTCCAAAGATGTGCGGGTTGGGTGAATTGGCCAATGATAAATTGCCCTTAATGTCCAAATTGCCCTTGGTGTTGGGTGGAGGTGTTGAGTTTGGGTAGGGTGCTCTTTCCAAGAGCTGGTGCAGACTCAAAGGGCCGAATGGCCTCCTTCTGCACTGTAAATTCAATGATAATCTATGATTAATCTAAGACAAAGGTTCGGCACAACATCGTGGGCCGAAGGGCCTGTTCTGTGCTGTATTTTCTATGTTATGTTCTATGTACACTGTACAATCCCACACGGATATAACCCTCCCCATACACTGTACAATGCCACACTGATATAGCCCTCACCCCAAATACTGTACAATCCCACACTTATATAACCCTCCCATACACTGTACAATCCCACACTTATATAACCCTCACCATACACTGTACAATCCCTCACTGATATAGCCCGCCCATACACTGTACAATCCAACACTGATAGAACCCTCCCCATACATTGTACATTCCCACACTGATATAACCCTCTCCCCATACACTGTACAATCCCACACTGATATAACCCTCACCCATGCACTGTACAATCCCACATTGATATAACCCTCCCCATATACTGTACAATCCCACACTGATATAACCCTCCCCATACACTGTACAATCCCACACTGATATATCCCTCCACATTCACTGTACAATCCCACACTGATATAACCCTCCCCACACACTGTACAATCCCACACTGATATAACCCTCCCCAGACACTGTATGGTCCCACACTGATATAACCCTCTACCCATACACTGTGCAATCCCACACTGATATAACCCTACCCATACACTGTACAATCCCACACTGATATAACACTCCCATACACTGTACAATCCCACACTGATATAACCCTCCCCCATAGACTGTACAGTCCCACACTGATATAACCCCCCCATACAATGTACAATCCCACACTGATATAACCCTCCCACATGCACTGTACAATCCCACACTGATATAACCCTCCCCCATACACTGTACAATCCCACACTGTTATATCCCCCCCATACACTGTACAACCCCACACAGTTATAACCCTCCCACATACACTGTACAATCCCACACTGATATAACCCCCCATTCACTGTACAATCCATCACTGACATAACGCTCTCCCCATACACTGTTCAATCCAACACTGACATAACGCTCCCCATACACTGTACAATCCCACACTGATATAACCCTCCCCATACACTGTACAATCCCACACTGATATAACCCCCCCCATACAATATACAATCCCACACTGATATAACCACCCCCATACACTTAACAATCCCACACTGATATAACCCTCCCCATACACTGTACAATCCCACACTGATATAACCCTCCCCATACACTGTACAATACCACACTGATATAATCCTCCCCCATGCACTGTACACTCCCACACTGCTATAACCCTCCTCCATACACTGTACAATCCCACACTGATATAACCCTCCCCCATACACTGTCCAGTCCCGCACTGATATAACCATCTCCCCATACACTGTACAATCCCACACTGATATAACACTCCCCATACACTGTACAATCCTTCACTGATATAACACCCCCCCCATACACTGTACAATCCCACACTGATATAACCCTCTCCCCATACACTGTACAATCCCACACTGATATAATCCTCTCCCCATACACTGTACAATCCCACACGGATATAACACTCCCCATACACTCTATAATGCCACACTGATATAACTCTCTCCCCATATACTGTACAATCCCACTCTTATATAACCCTCCACATTCACTGTACAATCCCACACTGATATAACCCTCACCATACACTGTACAATCCCACACTGATATAACCCTTCCATACACTGTACAATCCGACACTGATATAACCCTCCCTCATACACTGTACAATCCCACACTAATATAACCCTCTCCATACACTGTACAATCCCACACTGATATAACCCACCCCATACACTGTACAAACCCACACTGATATAACCCACTCCATACACTGTACAATCCCACACTGATATAACCCCCTCCATACACTGTACAATCCCACACTGATATAACCCTCCCCATGCACTGTACAATCCCACACTGATATAACCCTCCCATCCACTGTACAATCCCACACTGATATAACCCTCTCCATACACTGTACAATCCCACACATATAACGGTCCCCATACACTGTACAATCCCACACTGATATAACCCTCTCCCCATACACTGTACATTCCCACACTGATATAACCCCCCCCATACACTGCACAATCCCACACTGATATAACCCTCCCCCATACACTGTACAATCCCACACTGATATATCCCTCCCCAAACACTGTACAGTCCCACACTGATACACCCCTCTCCCATACACTGTACAAGACCACACTGATATAACCCTCCCCATACACTGTACAAGCCCACACTGATATAACCCCCTCCCCATACACTGTACAATCCCACACTGATATAACCCCCCCATACACTGCACAATCCCACACTGATATAACCCTCCCCATACACTGTACAATCCCACACTGATATAACCACCCCCATACACTGCACAATCCCACACTGATATAACACTCCCCATACACTGTACAATACCACATTGATATAACCCTCCCCTTACACTGTACAATCCCACACTGATATAACCCTCTCCATACACTGTACAATCCCACACTGATATAACCCTCGCCATACTCTGTGCAATCCCACACTGATATAACCCTCCTCCATACACTGTACAATCCCACACTGATATAACCCACCCCCATACACTGTCCATTCCCGTACTGATATAAACCTCTCCCCATACAGTGTACAATCCCACACTGATATAACCCTCCCCATACACTGTACAATCCCACACTGATATAACCCTCCCCATACACTGTACAATCCCGCACTGATATAACCCACCCCCATACACTGTACAATCCCACACTGATATAACCCTCTCCATACACTGTACAATCCCACACTGATATAACCCTCCCCATGCACTGTACAATCCCACACTGATATAACCCTCCCATCCACTGTACAATCCCACACTGATATAACCCTCTCCATACACTGTACAATCCCACACTGATATAACCCTCTCCATACACTGTACAATCCCACACTGATATAACCCTCTCCCCATACACTGTACAATCCCACACTGATATAATCCTCTCCCCATACACTGTACAATCCCACACGGATATAACACTCCCCATACACTGTATAATGCCACACTGATATAACTCTCTCCCCATATACTGTACAATCCCACTCTTATATAACCCTCCACATTCACTGTACAATCCCACACTGATATAACCCTCACCATACACTGTACAATCCCACACTGATATAACCCTTCCATACACTGTACAATCCGACACTGATATAACCCTCCCTCATACACTGTACAATCCCACACTAATATAACCCTCTCCATACACTGTACAATCCCACACTGATATAACACTCTCCCATACACTGTACAATCCCACACTGATATAACCCACCCCATACACTGTACAAACCCACACTGATATAACCCACTCCATACACTGTACAATCCCACACTGATATAACCCTCTCCATACACTGTACAATCCCACACTGATATAACCCTCCCCATGCACTGTACAATCCCACACTGATATAACCCTCCCATCCACTGTACAATCCCACACTGATATAACCCTCTCCATACACTGTACAATCCCACACATATAACGGTCCCCATACACTGTACAATCCCACACTGATATAACCCTCTCCCCATACACTGTACAATCCCACACTGATATAACCCCCCCCCATACACTGCACAATCCCACACTGATATAACCCTCCCCCATACACTGTACAATCCCACACTGATATATCCCTCCCCAAACACTGTACAGTCCCACACTGATACACCCCTCTCCCATACACTGTACAAGACCACACTGATATAACCCTCCCCATACACTGTACAAGCCCACACTGATATAACCCCCTCCCCATACACTGTACAATCCCACACTGATATAACCCCCCCATACACTGCACAATCCCACACTGATATAACCCTCCCCATACACTGTACAATCCCACACTGATATAACCACCCCATACACTGCACAATCCCCCACTGATATAACACTCCCCATACACTGTACAATACCACACTGATATAACCCTCCCCTTACACTGTACAATCCCACACTGATATAACCCTCCCATACACTGTACAATTAAACACTGATAAACCCCCCCCCATACACTGCACAATCCCACACTGATATAACCCACCCCCATACACTGTGCAATCCCACACTGGTATAACCCTCCCCATACACTGTACAATCCCACACTGATAGAATCCTCTCCCATACACTGTACAATCCCACACTGATATAACCCTCCCCATACACTGTACAAACCCACACTGATATAACGCTCTCCCCGTACACTTTCCAATCCAACGCTGACATAACCCTCCCCATACACTGTACAATCCCACACTGATATAATCCTCTCCCATACACTGTACAGTCCCACACTGATATAACCCTTTCCCCATACAATGTACAATCCAACACTGATACAACCCTCTCCCCATACACTGTACAGTCCCACACTGATATAACCCTCCCCCTACACTGTACAACCCCATACTGATATAACCCTCTCCCCATACTCTGTGCAATCCCACACTGATATAACCCTCCTCCATACACTGTACAATCCCACACTGATATAACCCACCCCCATACACTGTCCATTCCCGTACTGATATAAACCTCTCCCCATACAGTGTACAATCCCACACTGATATAACCCTCCCCATACACTGTACAATCCCACACTGATATAACCCTCCCCATACACTGTACAATCCCGCACTGATATAACCCACCCCCATACACTGTACAATCCCACACTGATATAACCCTCTCCATACACTGTACAATTCCACACTGATATAACCCTCCCCTTACACTGAACAATCCCACACGGATATAATCCTCCCCATACACTGTACAATGCCACTCTGATATAACCCTCACCCCATATACTGTACAATCCCACACTTATATAATCATCCCATACACTGTACAATCCCACACTGATATAACCATCACCATACACTGTACATTCCCAAACTGATATAGCCCGCCCATACACTGTACAATCCAAGACTGATAGAACCCTCCCCATACACTGTACATTCCCACACTGATATAAACCTCTCCACATACACTGTACAATCCCACACTGATATAACCCTCACCCATACACTGTACAATCCCACACTGATATAACCCTCCCCATATACTGTACAATCCCACACTGATATAACCCTCCCCATACACTGTACAATCCCACACTGATATAACCCTCCACATTCACTGTACAATCCCACACTGATATAACCCTCACCATACACTATACAATCCCACACTGATATAACCCTCCCATACACTGTACAATCCGACACTGATATAACACTCCCTCATACACTGCACAATCCCACACTGATATAACCCTCCCCCATACACTGTACAATCCCACACTGATATATCCCTCCCCATACACTGTACAGTCCGACACTGATACACCCCTCTCCCAATACACTGTACAAGACCACACTGATATAACCCTCCCCATACACTGTACAATTCCACACTGATATAACCCTCCCCATACACTGTACAATCCCGCACTGATATAACCCCCCCATACACTGTACAATCCCACACTGATATAGCCCGCCCATACACTGTACAATCCCACACTGATATAACACTCCCATACACTGTACAATCCCACACTGATATAACCCTCTCCCATACACTGTACAGTCCCACACTGATATAGCCCCCCATACAATGTACAATCCCACACTGATATAACCCTCCCACATACACTGTACAATCCCACACCGATATAATCCTCTCCCTTTACACTGTACAATCCCACACTGATATAACCTTCCCCATACACTGTACAGTCCCACACTGATATAACCCTCCCCCATACACTGTACAATCCCACACTGTTATATCCCCCCATACACTGTACAACCCCGCACAGTTATAATCCACCCACATACACTGTACAATCCCACACTGATATAACCCCCCATTCACTGTACAATCCATCACTGACATAACGCTCTCCCCATACACTGTTCAATCCAACACTGACATAACGCTCCCCATACACTGTACAATCCCACACTGATATAACCCTCCCCATACACTGTACAATCCCACACTGATATAACCAGCCCCATACACTTAACAATCCCACACTGATATAACCCTCCCCATACACTGCACAATCCCACACTGATATAACCCTCCCCCATACACTGTACAATTCCACACTGATATAACCCTCCCCATACTCAGTACAATCCCACACTGATATAACCCTCTCCCATACACTGTACAGTCTCACACTGATATAACCCTCCCCATACACTGTACAATCCCACACTATTATAACTCTCTCCCCATAGACTGTACAATCCCACACTGACATAACCCTCCCCATACACTGTACAATCCCACACTGATATAACCCTCCCCATACATTGTACAATCCCACACTGATATAATCCTCTCCCATACACTGTACAGTCCCGCACTGATATAACCCTCTCCCCATACACTGTACACTCCCACACTTATATAACCCTCCTCCATACACTGTACAATCCCACACTGATATAAACCCCCTCCCATACAATGTACAATCCCACACTGATATAACCCTCCGCATACACTGTACAATACCACACTGATATAATCCTCCCCCATGCACTGTACAATCCCACACTGATATAACCCTCCCATACACTGTACAATCCCACACTGATATAACCCTCTCCCCATACACTGTACACTCCCACACTTATATAACCCTCCTCCATACACTGTACAATCCCACACTGATATAAACCCCCTCCCATACAATGTACAATCCCACACTGATATAACCATCCGCATACACTGTACAATACCACATTAATATAATCCTCCCCCATGCACTGTACACTCCCACACTGCTATAACCCTCCTCCATACACTGTACAATCCCACACTGATATAACCCTCCCCCATACACTGTCCAGTCCCGCACTGATATAACCATCTCCCCATACACTGTACAATCCCAAACTGATATAACACTCCCCATACACTGTACAATCCTTCACTGATATAACACCCCCCCCATATACTGTACAATCCCACACTGATATAACCCTCTCCCCATACACTGTACAATCCCACACTGATATAATCCTCTCCCCATACACTGTACAATCCCACACGGATATAACACTCCCCATACACTGTATAATGCCACACTGATATAACTCTCTCCCCATATACTGTACAATCCCACTCTTATATAACCCTCCCCATACACTGTACAAGCCCACACTGATATAACCCCCTCCCCATACACTGTACAATCCCACACTGATATAACCCCCCCCATACACTGCACAATCCCACACTGATATAACCCTCCCCATACACTGTACAATCCCACACTGATATAACCACCCCCATACACTGCACAATCCCACACTGATATAACACTCCCCATACACTGTACAATACCACACTGATATAACCCTCCCCTTACACTGTACAATCCCACACTGATATAACCCTCCCCATACACTGTACAATTAAACACTGATAAACCCCCCCCCCATACACTGCACAATCCCACACTGATATAACCCACCCCCATACACTGTGCAATCCCACACTGATATAACCCTCCCAATACACTGTACAATCCCACACTGATAGAAACCTCTCCCATACACTGTACAATCCCACACTGATATAACCCTCCCCATACACTGTACAATCCCACACTGATATAACGCTCTCCCCGTACACTTTCCAATCCAACGCTGACATAACCCTCCCCATACACTGTACAATCCCACACTGATATAATCCTCTCCCATACACTGTACAGTCCCACACTGATATAACCCTTTCCCCATACAATGTACAATCCCACACTATTACAACCCTCTCCCCATACACTGTACAATCCCACACTGATATAACCCTCCCCCTACACTGTACAACCCCATACTGATATAACCCTCTCCCCATACTCTGTGCAATCCCACACTGATATAACCCTCCTCCATACACTGTACAGTCCCACACTGATATAACCCACCCCCATACACTGTCCATTCCCGTACTGATATAAACCTCTCCCCATACAGTGTACAATCCCACACTGATATAACCCTCCCCATACACTGTACAATCCCACACTGATATAACCCTCCCCATACACTGTACAATCCCGCACTGATATAACCCACCCCCATACACTGTACAATCCCACACTGATATAACCCTCTCGATACACTGTACAATTCCACACTGATATAACCCTCCCCTTACACTGTACAATCCCACACGGATATAATCCTCCCCATACACTGTACAATGCCACACTGATATAACCCTCACCCCATATACTGTACAATCCCACACTTATATAACCCTCCCATACACTGTACAATCCCACACTGATATAACCATCACCATACACTGTACAATCCCACACTGATATAGCCCGCCCATACACTGTACAATCCAAGACTGATAGAACCCTCCCCATACACTGTACATTCCCACACTGATATAAACCTCTCCCCATACACTGTACAATCCCACACTGATATAACCCTCACCCATACACTGTACAATCCCACACTGATATAACCCTCCCCATATACTGTACAATCCCACACTGATATAACCCTCCCCATACACTGTACAATCCCACACTGATATAACCCTCCACATTCACTGTACAATCCCACACTGATATAACCCTCTCCATACACTGTACAATCCCACACTGATATAACCCTCCCATACACTGTACAATCCGACACTGATATAACCCTCCCCCATACACTGTACAATCCCACACTAATATAACCCACTCCATACACTGTACAATCCCACACTGATATAACACTCTCCCATACACTGTACAATCCCACACTGATATAACCCTCCCCATACACTGTACAAACCCACACTGATATAACCCACTCCATACACTGTACAATCCCACACTGATATAACCCTCTCCATACACTGTACAATCCCACACTGATATAAACCTCCCCATACACTGTACAATCACACACTGATATAACCCTCCCATACACTGTACAATCCCACACTGATATAATCCTCTCCATACACTGTACAATCCCACACATATAACGCTCTCCCATACACTGCACAATCCCACACTGATATAACCCTCTCCCCATACACTGTACAATCCCACACTGATATAACCCCCCACCCATACACTGCACAATCCCACACTGATATAACCCTCTCCCATACACTGTACAATCCTACACTGATATATCCCTCCCCATACACTGTACAGTCCCACACTGATACACCCCTCTCCCATACACTGTACAAGACCACACTGATATAACCCTCCCCATACACTGTACAATTCCACACTGATATAACCTTCCCCATACACTGTACAATCCCGCACTGATATCACCCCCCCATACACTGTACAATCCCACACTGTTATAACCCTCCCACATACACTGTACAATCCCACACTGATATAACCCTCCCCCATACACTGTACAATCCCACACTGATATAACCCTCTCCCCATACACTCTACAATCCCACACTGATATATCCCTCCCCCATAAACCGTACAATCCCACACTGATATAACCCTCTCCCCAGACACTGTACAATCCCTCACTGATATAACCCTCCCCATACACTGTACAATTCCACACTGATATAACCCTCCCCATACACAGTACAATCCCACACTGATATTACCCTCTCCCATACACTGTACAGTCCCACACTGATATAACCCTCCCCATACACTGTACAATCCCACACTGATATAACCCTCCCCATACACTGTAAAATCCCACACTGATATAATCCTCTCCCGTACACAGTACAGTCCCGCACTGATATAACCCTCTCCCCATACACTGTACAACCCCACACTGATATAGCCCTCCCCATACACTGTCCAAGACCACACTGATATAACCATCCCCATACACAGTACAATTCCACACTGATATAACCCTCCCCATACACAGTACAATCCCACACTGATATAACCCTCCCCATACACTGTACAATCCCACACTGATATAACCACCCCCCGCCGAACACTGCACAATCCAACACTGATATAACCCTCCCCCATACACTGTACAATCCCACACTGATATAACCCTCCACATACACTGTACAATCCCACACTGATATAACCCTCCCCCATACACTGTACAATTCCACACTGATATAACCCTCCCCATACTCAGTACAATCCCACACGGATATAACCCTCTCCCATACACTGTACAATCCCACACTGACATAACCCTCCCCATACACTGTACAATCCCACACTGATATAACCCTCCCCATACATTGTACAATCCCACACTGATATAATCCTCTCCCATACACTGTACAGTCCCGCACTGATATAACCCTCTCCCCATACACTGTACACTCCCACACTTATATAACCCTCCTCCATACACTGTACAATCCCACACTGATATAAACCCCCTCCCATACAATGTACAATCCCACACTGATATAACCCTCCGCATACACTGTACAATACCACACTGATATAATCCTCCCCCATGCACTGTACAATCCCACACTGATATAACCCTCCCATACACTGTACAATCCCACACTGATATAACCCTCTCCCCATACACTGTACACTCCCACACTTATATAACCCTCCTCCATACACTGTACAATCCCACACTGATATAAACCCCCTCCCATACAATGTACAATCCCACACTGATATAACCATCCGCATACACTGTACAATACCACATTAATATAATCCTCCCCCATGCACTGTACACTCCCACACTGCTATAACCCTCCTCCATACACTGTACAATCCCACACTGATATAACCCTCCCCCATACACTGTCCAGTCCCGCACTGATATAACCATCTCCCCATACACTGTACAATCCCAAACTGATATAACACTCCCCATACACTGTACAATCCTTCACTGATATAACACCCCCCCCCCATATACTGTACAATCCCACACTGATATAACCCTCTCCCCATACACTGTACAATCCCACACTGATATAATCCTCTCCCCATACACTGTACAATCCCACACGGATATAACACTCCCCATACACTGTATAATGCCACACTGATATAACTCTCTCCCCATATACTGTACAATCCCACTCTTATATAACCCTCCCCATACACTGTACAAGCCCACACTGATATAACCCCCTCCCCATACACTGTACAATCCCACACTGATATAACCCCCCCCATACACTGCACAATCCCACACTGATATAACCCTCCCCATACACTGTACAATCCCACACTGATATAACCACCCCCATACACTGCACAATCCCACACTGATATAACACTCCCCATACACTGTACAATACCACACTGATATAACCCTCCCCTTACACTGTACAATCCCACACTGATATAACCCTCCCCATACACTGTACAATTAAACACTGATAAACCCCCCCCCCATACACTGCACAATCCCACACTGATATAACCCACCCCCATACACTGTGCAATCCCACACTGATATAACCCTCCCAATACACTGTACAATCCCACACTGATAGAAACCTCTCCCATACACTGTACAATCCCACACTGATATAACCCTCCCCATACACTGTACAATCCCACACTGATATAACGCTCTCCCCGTACACTTTCCAATCCAACGCTGACATAACCCTCCCCATACACTGTACAATCCCACACTGATATAATCCTCTCCCATACACTGTACAGTCCCACACTGATATAACCCTTTCCCCATACAATGTACAATCCCACACTATTACAACCCTCTCCCCATACACTGTACAATCCCACACTGATATAACCCTCCCCCTACACTGTACAACCCCATACTGATATAACCCTCTCCCCATACTCTGTGCAATCCCACACTGATATAACCCTCCTCCATACACTGTACAGTCCCACACTGATATAACCCACCCCCATACACTGTCCATTCCCGTACTGATATAAACCTCTCCCCATACAGTGTACAATCCCACACTGATATAACCCTCCCCATACACTGTACAATCCCACACTGATATAACCCTCCCCATACACTGTACAATCCCGCACTGATATAACCCACCCCCATACACTGTACAATCCCACACTGATATAACCCTCTCGATACACTGTACAATTCCACACTGATATAACCCTCCCCTTACACTGTACAATCCCACACGGATATAATCCTCCCCATACACTGTACAATGCCACACTGATATAACCCTCACCCCATATACTGTACAATCCCACACTTATATAACCCTCCCATACACTGTACAATCCCACACTGATATAACCATCACCATACACTGTACAATCCCACACTGATATAGCCCGCCCATACACTGTACAATCCAAGACTGATAGAACCCTCCCCATACACTGTACATTCCCACACTGATATAAACCTCTCCCCATACACTGTACAATCCCACACTGATATAACCCTCACCCATACACTGTACAATCCCACACTGATATAACCCTCCCCATATACTGTACAATCCCACACTGATATAACCCTCCCCATACACTGTACAATCCCACACTGATATAACCCTCCACATTCACTGTACAATCCCACACTGATATAACCCTCTCCATACACTGTACAATCCCACACTGATATAACCCTCCCATACACTGTACAATCCGACACTGATATAACCCTCCCCCATACACTGTACAATCCCACACTAATATAACCCACTCCATACACTGTACAATCCCACACTGATATAACACTCTCCCATACACTGTACAATCCCACACTGATATAACCCTCCCCATACACTGTACAAACCCACACTGATATAACCCACTCCATACACTGTACAATCCCACACTGATATAACCCTCTCCATACACTGTACAATCCCACACTGATATAAACCTCCCCATACACTGTACAATCACACACTGATATAACCCTCCCATACACTGTACAATCCCACACTGATATAATCCTCTCCATACACTGTACAATCCCACACATATAACGCTCTCCCATACACTGCACAATCCCACACTGATATAACCCTCACCCATACACTGTACAATCCCACACTGATATAACCCTCCCCATATACTGTACAATCCCACACTGATATAACCCTCCCCATACACTGTACAATCCCACACTGATATAACCCTCCACATTCACTGTACAATCCCACACTGATATAACCCTCTCCATACACTGTACAATCCCACACTGATATAACCCTCCCATACACTGTACAATCCGACACTGATATAACCCTCCCCCATACACTGTACAATCCCACACTAATATAACCCACTCCATACACTGTACAATCCCACACTGATATAACACTCTCCCATACACTGTACAATCCCACACTGATATAACCCTCCCCATACACTGTACAAACCCACACTGATATAACCCACTCCATACACTGTACAATCCCACACTGATATAACCCTCTCCATACACTGTACAATCCCACACTGATATAAACCTCCCCATACACTGTACAATCACACACTGATATAACCCTCCCATACACTGTACAATCCCACACTGATATAATCCTCTCCATACACTGTACAATCCCACACATATAACGCTCTCCCATACACTGCACAATCCCACACTGATATAACCCTCTCCCCATACACTGTACAATCCCACACTGATATAACCCCCCACCCATACACTGCACAATCCCACACTGATATAACCCTCTCCCATACACTGTACAATCCTACACTGATATATCCCTCCCCATACACTGTACAGTCCCACACTGATACACCCCTCTCCCATACACTGTACAAGACCACACTGATATAACCCTCCCCATACACTGTACAATTCCACACTGATATAACCTTCCCCATACACTGTACAATCCCGCACTGATATCACCCCCCCATACACTGTACAATCCCACACTGTTATAACCCTCCCACATACACTGTACAATCCCACACTGATATAACCCTCCCCCATACACTGTACAATCCCACACTGATATAACCCTCTCCCCATACACTCTACAATCCCACACTGATATATCCCTCCCCCATAAACCGTACAATCCCACACTGATATAACCCTCTCCCCAGACACTGTACAATCCCTCACTGATATAACCCTCCCCATACACTGTACAATTCCACACTGATATAACCCTCCCCATACACAGTACAATCCCACACTGATATTACCCTCTCCCATACACTGTACAGTCCCACACTGATATAACCCTCCCCATACACTGTACAATCCCACACTGATATAACCCTCCCCATACACTGTAAAATCCCACACTGATATAATCCTCTCCCGTACACAGTACAGTCCCGCACTGATATAACCCTCTCCCCATACACTGTACAACCCCACACTGATATAGCCCTCCCCATACACTGTCCAAGACCACACTGATATAACCATCCCCATACACAGTACAATTCCACACTGATATAACCCTCCCCATACACAGTACAATCCCACACTGATATAACCCTCCCCATACACTGTACAATCCCACACTGATATAACCACCCCCCGCCGAACACTGCACAATCCAACACTGATATAACCCTCCCCCATACACTGTACAATCCCACACTGATATAACCCTCCACATACACTGTACAATCCCACACTGATATAACCCTCCCCCATACACTGTACAATTCCACACTGATATAACCCTCCCCATACTCAGTACAATCCCACACGGATATAACCCTCTCCCATACACTGTACAATCCCACACTGACATAACCCTCCCCATACACTGTACAATCCCACACTGATATAACCCTCCCCATACATTGTACAATCCCACACTGATATAATCCTCTCCCATACACTGTACAGTCCCGCACTGATATAACCCTCTCCCCATACACTGTACACTCCCACACTTATATAACCCTCCTCCATACACTGTACAATCCCACACTGATATAAACCCCCTCCCATACAATGTACAATCCCACACTGATATAACCCTCCGCATACACTGTACAATACCACACTGATATAATCCTCCCCCATGCACTGTACAATCCCACACTGATATAACCCTCCCATACACTGTACAATCCCACACTGATATAACCCTCTCCCCATACACTGTACACTCCCACACTTATATAACCCTCCTCCATACACTGTACAATCCCACACTGATATAAACCCCCTCCCATACAATGTACAATCCCACACTGATATAACCATCCGCATACACTGTACAATACCACACTAATATAATCCTCCCCCATGCACTGTACACTCCCACACTGCTATAACCCTCCTCCATACACTGTACAATCCCACACTGATATAACCCTCCCCCATACACTGTCCAGTCCCGCACTGATATAACCATCTCCCCATACACTGTACAATCCCACACTGATATAACACTCCCCATACACTGTACAATCCTTCACTGATATAACACCCCCCCCATACACTGTACAATCCCACACTGATATAACCCTCTCCCCATACACTGTACAATCCCACACTGATATAATCCTCTCCCCATACACTGTACAATCCCACACGGATATAACACTCCCCATACACTGTATAATGCCACACTGATATAACTCTCTCCCCATATACTGTACAATCCCACTCTTATATAACCCTCCCCATACACTGTACAAGCCCACACTGATATAACCCCCTCCCCATACACTGTACAATCCCACACTGATATAACCCCCCCATACACTGCACAATCCCACACTGATATAACCCTCCCCATACACTGTACAATCCCACACTGATATAACCACCCCCATACACTGCACAATCCCACACTGATATAACACTCCCCATACACTGTACAATACCACACTGATATAACCCTCCCCTTACACTGTACAATCCCACACTGATATAACCCTCCCCATACACTGTACAATTAAACACTGATAAACCCCCCCCCATACACTGCACAATCCCACACTGATATAACCCACCCCCATACACTGTGCAATCCCACACTGATATAACCCTCCCAATACACTGTACAATCCCACACTGATAGAAACCTCTCCCATACACTGTACAATCCCACACTGATATAACCCTCCCCATACACTGTACAATCCCACACTGATATAACGCTCTCCCCGTACACTTTCCAATCCAACGCTGACATAACCCTCCCCATACACTGTACAATCCCACACTGATATAATCCTCTCCCATACACTGTACAGTCCCACACTGATATAACCCTTTCCCCATACAATGTACAATCCCACACTGATACAACCCTCTCCCCATACACTGTACAATCCCACACTGATATAACCCTCCCCCTACACTGTACAACCCCATACTGATATAACCCTCTCCCCATACTCTGTGCAATCCCACACTGATATAACCCTCCTCCATACACTGTACAGTCCCACACTGATATAACCCACCCCCATACACTGTCCATTCCCGTACTGATATAAACCTCTCCCCATACAGTGTACAATCCCACACTGATATAACCCTCCCCATACACTGTACAATCCCACACTGATATAACCCTCCCCATACACTGTACAATCCCGCACTGATATAACCCACCCCCATACACTGTACAATCCCACACTGATATAACCCTCTCCATACACTGTACAATTCCACACTGATATAACCCTCCCCTTACACTGTACACTCCCACACGGATATAATCCTCCCCATACACTGTACAATGCCACACTGATATTACCCTCACCCCATATACTGTACAATCCCACACTTATATAACCCTCCCATACACTGTACAATCCCACACTGATATAACCATCACCATACACTGTACAATCCCACACTGATATAGCCCGCCCATACACTGTACAATCCAAGACTGATAGAACCCTCCCCATACACTGTACATTCCCACACTGATATAAACCTCTCCCCATACACTGTACAATCCCACACTGATATAACCCTCCACATACACTGTACAATCCCACACTGATATAACCCTCCCCCATACACTGTACAATTCCACACTGATATAACCCTCCCCATACTCAGTACAATCCCACACTGATATAACCCTCTCCCATACACTGTACAGTCTCACACTGATATAACCCTCCCCATACACTGTACAATCCCACACTGATATAACTCTCTCCCCATAGACTGTACAATCCCACACTGACATAACCCTCCCCATACACTGTACAATCCCACACTGATATAACCCTCCCCATACATTGTACAATCCCACACTGATATAATCCTCTCCCATACACTGTACAGTCCCGCACTGATATAACCCTCTCCCCATACACTGTACACTCCCACACTTATATAACCCTCCTCCATACACTGTACAATCCCACACTGATATAAACCCCCTCCCATACAATGTACAATCCCACACTGATATAACCCTCCGCATACACTGTACAATACCACACTGATATAATCCTCCCCCATGCACTGTACAATCCCACACTGATATAACCCTCCCATACACTGTACAATCCCACACTGATATAACCCTCTCCCCATACACTGTACACTCCCACACTTATATAACCCTCCTCCATACACTGTACAATCCCACACTGATATAAACCCCCTCCCATACAATGTACAATCCCACACTGATATAACCATCCGCATACACTGTACAATACCACACTAATATAATCCTCCCCCATGCACTGTACACTCCCACACTGCTATAACCCTCCTCCATACACTGTACAATCCCACACTGATATAACCCTCCCCCATACACTGTCCAGTCCCGCACTGATATAACCATCTCCCCATACACTGTACAATCCCACACTGATATAACACTCCCCATACACTGTACAATCCTTCACTGATATAACACCCCCCCCATACACTGTACAATCCCACACTGATATAACCCTCTCCCCATACACTGTACAATCCCACACTGATATAATCCTCTCCCCATACACTGTACAATCCCACACGGATATAACACTCCCCATACACTGTATAATGCCACACTGATATAACTCTCTCCCCATATACTGTACAATCCCACTCTTATATAACCCTCCCCATACACTGTACAAGCCCACACTGATATAACCCCCTCCCCATACACTGTACAATCCCACACTGATATAATCCCCCCCATACACTGCACAATCCCACACTGATATAACCCTCCCCATACATGTACAATCCCACACTGATATAACCACCCCCATACACTGCACAATCCCACACTGATATAACACTCCCCATACACTGTACAATACCACACTGATATAACCGTCCCCTTATACTGTACAATCCCACACTGATATAACCCTCCCCATACACTGTACAATTAAACACTGATAAACCCCCCCCCCATACACTGCACAATTCCACACTGATATAACCCACCCCCATACACTGTGCAATCCCACACTGATATAACCCTCCCAATACACTGTACAATCCCACACTGATAGAAACCTCTCCCATACACTGTACAATCCCACACTGATATAACCCTCCCCATACACTGTACAATCCCACACTAATATAACGCTCTCCCCGTACACTTTCCAATCCAACGCTGACATAACCCTCCCCATACACTGTACAATCCCACACTGATATAATCCTCTCCCATACACTGTACAGTCCCACACTGATATAACCCTTTCCCCATACAATGTACAATCCCACACTGATACAACCCTCTCCCCATACACTGTACAATCCCACACTGATATAACCCTCCCCCTACACTGTACAACCCCATACTGATATAACCCTCTCCCCATACTCTGTGCAATCCCACACTGATATAACCCTCCTCCATACACTGTACAGTCCCACACTGATATAACCCACCCCCATACACTGTCCATTCCCGTACTGATATAAACCTCTCCCCATACAGTGTACAATCCCACACTGATATAACCCTCCCCATACACTGTACAATCCCACACTGATATAACCCTCCCCATACACTGTACAATCCCGCACTGATATAACCCACCCCCATACACTGTACAATCCCACACTGATATAACCCTCTCCATACACTGTACAATTCCACACTGATATAACCCTCCCCTTACACTGTACAATCCCACACGGATATAATCCTCCCCATACACTGTACAATGCCACACTGATATAACCCTCACCCCATATACTGTACAATCCCACACTTATATAACCCTCCCATACACTGTACAATCCCACACTGATATAACCATCACCATACACTGTACAATCCCACACTGATATAGCCCGCCCATACACTGTACAATCCAAGACTGATAGAACCCTCCCCATACACTGTACATTCCCACACTGATATAAACCTCTCCCCATACACTGTACAATCCCACACTGATATAACCCTCACCCATACACTGTACAATCCCACACTGATATAACCCTCCCCATATACTGTACAATCCCACACTGATATAACCCTCCCCATACACTGTACAATCCCACACTGATATAACCCTCCACATTCACTGTACAATCCCACACTTGTATAACCCTCTCCATACACTGTACAATCCCACACTGATATAACCCTCCCATACACTGTACAATCCGACACTGATATAACCCTCCCCCATACACTGTACAATCCCACACTAATATAACCCACTCCATACACTGTACAATCCCACACTGATATAACACTCTCCCATACACTGTACAATCCCACACTGATATAACCCTCCCCATACACTGTACAAACCCACACTGATATAACCCACTCCATACACTGTACAATCCCACACTGATATAACCCTCTCCATACACTGTACAATCCCACACTGATATAACCCTCCCCATACACTGTACAATCCCACACTGATATAACCCTCCCATACACTGTACAATCCCACACTGATATAATCCTCTCCATACACTGTACAATCCCACACATATAACGCTCTCCCATACACTGCACAATCCCACACTGATATAACCCTCTCCCCATACACTGTACAATCCCACACTGATATAACCCCCCACCCATACACTGCACAATCCCACACTGATATAACCCTCCCCCATACACTGTACAATCGTACACTGATATATCCCTCCCCATACACTGTACAGTCCCACACTGATACACCCCTCTCCCATACACTGTACAAGACCACACTGATATAACCCTCCCCATACACTGTACAATTCCACACTGATATAACCTTCCCCATACACTGTACAATCCCGCACTGATATCACCCCCCCATACACTGTACAATCCCACACTGTTATAACCCTCCCCCATACACTGTACAATCCCACACTGATATAACCCTCCCCCATACACTGTACAATCCCACACTGATATAACCCTCTCCCCATACACTCTACAATCCCACACTGATATATCCCTCCCCCATAAACCGTACAATCCCACACTGATATAACCCTCTCCCCAGACACTGTACAATCCCTCACTGATATAACCCTCCCCATACACTGTACAATTCCACACTGATATAACCCTCCCCATACACAGTACAATCCCACACTGATATTACCCTCTCCCATACACTGTACAGTCCCACACTGATATAACCCTCCCCATACACTGTACAATCCCACACTGATATAACCCTCCCCATACACTGTAAAATCCCACACTGATATAATCCTCACCCGTACACAGTACAGTCCCGCACTGATATAACCCTCTCCCCATACACTGTACAACCCCACACTGATATAGCCCTCCCCATACACTGTCCAAGACCACACTGATATAACCCTCCCCATACACAGTACAATTCCACACTGATATAACCCTCCCCATACACAGTACAATCCCACACTGATATAACCCTCCCCATACACTGTACAATCCCACACTGATATAACCACCCCCCGCCGAACACTGCACAATCCAACACTGATATAACCCTCCCCCATACACTGTACAATCCCACACTGATATAACCCTCCACATACACTGTACAATCCCACACTGATAGAAACCTCTCCCATACACTGTACAATCCCACACTGATATAACCCTCGCCATACACTGTACAATCCCACACTGATATAACGCTCTCCCCATACACTGTCCAATCCAACACTGACATAACCCTCCCCATACACTGTACAATTCCACACTGATATAATCATCTCCCATACACTGTACAGTCCCACAATGATATAACTCTTTCCCCATACAATGTACAATCCCACACTGATATAACCCTCTCACCATACACTGTACAATCCCACACTGATATAACCCTCCCCATACACTGCACAATCCCGCACTGATATAACCCTCTCCCCATACACTGTACAATCCCACACTGATATAACCCTCCTCCATACACTGTACAATCCCACACTGATATAACCCTCCCCATACACTGTCCATTCCCCTACTGATATAATCCTCTCCCCATACAGTGTACAATCCCACACTGATATAACCCTCCCCCTACACTGTCCAATCACACACTGATATAACCCTCTCCATACACTGTACAATCCCACACTGATATAACGCTCTCCCCATACACTGTCCAATCCAACACTGACATAACCCTCCCCATACACTGTACAATCCCGCACTGATATAACCCTCTCCCCATACACTGTACAATCCCACACTGATATAACCCTCCTCCATACACTGTACAATCCCACACTGATATAATCCACTCCCATACACTGTACAGTCCCACACTGATATACCTCTTTCCCCATACAATGTGCAATCCCACACTGATATAACCCTCTCCCCATTCACTGTACAATCCCACACTGATATAACCCTCCCCATACACTGTACAATCCCGCACTGATATAACCCTCTCCCCATACACTGTACAATCCCACACTGATATAACCCTCCTCCATACACTGTACAATCCCACACTGATATAACCCTCCCCCATACACTGTCCATTCCCGTACTGATATAAACCTCTTCCCATACAGTGTACAATCCCACACTGATATAACCCTCCCCATACACTGTACAATTCCACACTGATATAACCCTCCCCATACACAGTACAATCCCACACTGATATTACCCTCTCCCATACACTGTACAGTCCCACACTGATATAACCCTCCCCATACACTGTACAATCCCACACTGATATAACCCTCCCCATACACTGTACAATCCCACACTGATATAACCACCCCCCGCCGAACACTGCACAATCCAACACTGATATAACCCTCCCCCATACACTGTACAATCCCACACTGATATAACCCTCCACATACACTGTACAATCCCACACTGATAGAAACCTCTCCCATACACTGTACAATCCCACACTGATATAACCCTCTCCATACACTGTACAATCCCACACTGATATAACGCTCTCCCCATACACTGTCCAATCCAACACTGACATAACCCTCCCCATACACTGTACAATTCCACACCGATATAATCATCTCCCATACACTGTACAGTCCCACAATGATATAACTCTTTCCCCATACAATGTACAATCCCACACTGATATAACCCTCTCACCATACACTGTACAATCCCACACTGATATAACCCTCCCCATACACTGCACAATCCCGCACTGATATAACCCTCTCCCCATACACTGTACAATCCCACACTGATATAACCCTCCTCCATACACTGTACAATCCCACACTGATATAACCCTCCCCATACACTGTCCATTCCCCTACTGATATAATCCTCTACCCATACAGTGTACAATCCCACACTGATATAACCCTCCCCCTACACTGTCCAATCACACACTGATATAACCCTCTCCATACACTGTACAATCCCACACTGATATAACGCTCTCCCCATACACTGTCCAATCCAACACTGACATAACCCTCCCCATACACTGTACAATCCCACACTGATATAATCCACTCCCATACACTGTACAGTCCCACACTGATATACCTCTTTCCCCATACAATGTGCAATCCCACACTGATATAACCCTCTCCCCATTCACTGTACAATCCCACACTGATATAACCCTCCCCATACACTGTACAATCCCGCACTGATATAACCCTCTCCCCATACACTGTACAATCCCACACTGATATAACCCTCCTCCATACACTGTACAATCCCACACTGATATAACCCTCCCCCATACACTGTCCATTCCCGTACTGATATAAACCTCTCCCCATACAGTGTACAATCCCACACTGATATAACCCTCCCCATACACTGTACAATCCCTCACTGATATAACCCTCCCCATACACTGTACAATTCCACACTGATATAACCCTCCCCATACACAGTACAATCCCACACTGATATTACCCTCTCCCATACACTGTACAGTCCCACACTGATATAACCCTCCCCATACACTGTACAATCCCACACTGATATAACCCTCCCCATACACTGTAAAATCACACACTGATATAATCCTCTCCCGTACACAGTACAGTCCCGCACTGATATAACCCTCTCCCCATACACTGTACAACCCCACACTGATATAACCCTCCCCATACACTGTCCAAGACCACACTGATATAACCCTCCCCATACACAGTACAATTCCACACTGATATAACCCTCCCCATACACAGTACAATCCCACACTGATATAACCCTCCCCATACACTGTACAATCCCACACTGATATAACCCTCCACATACACTGTACAATCCCACACTGATAGAAACCTCTCCCATACACTGTACAATCCCACACTGATATAACCCTCTCCATACACTGTACAATCCCACACTGATATAACGCTCTCCCCATACACTGTCCAATCCAACACTGACATAACCCTCCCCATACACTGTACAATTCCACACCGATATAATCATCTCCCATACACTGTACAGTCCCACAATGATATAACTCTTTCCCCATACAATGTACAATCCCACACTGATATAACCCTCTCACCATACACTGTACAATCCCACACTGATATAACCCTCCCCATACACTGCACAATCCCGCACTGCTATAACCCTCTCCCCATACACTGTACAATCCCACACTGATATAACCCTCCTCCATACACTGTACAATCCCACACTGATATAACCCTCCCCATACACTGTCCATTCCCCTACTGATATAATCCTCTACCCATACAGTGTACAATCCCACACTGATATAACCCTCCCCCTACACTGTCCAATCACACACTGATATAACCCTCTCCATACACTGTACAATCCCACACTGATATAACGCTCTCCCCATACACTGTCCAATCCAACACTGACATAACCCTCCCCATACACTGTACAATCCCACACTGATATAATCCACTCCCATACACTGTACAGTCCCACACTGATATACCTCTTTCCCCATACAATGTGCAATCCCACACTGATATAACCCTCTCCCCATTCACTGTACAATCCCACACTGATATAACCCTCCCCATACACTGTACAATCCCGCACTGATATAACCCTCTCCCCATACACTGTACAATCCCACACTGATATAACCCTCCTCCATACACTGTACAATCCCACACTGATATAACCCTCCCCCATACACTGTCCATTCCCGTACTGATATAAACCTCTCCCCATACAGTGTACAATCCCACACTGATATAACCCTCCCCATACACTGTACAATCCCTCACTGATATAACCCTCCCCATACACTGTACAATTCCACACTGATATAACCCTCCCCATACACAGTACAATCCCACACTGATATTACCCTCTCCCATACACTGTACAGTCCCACACTGATATAACCCTCCCCATACACTGTACAATCCCACACTGATATAACCCTCCCCATACACTGTAAAATCACACACTGATATAACCCTCTCCCCATACACTGTACAACCCCACACTGATATAACCCTCCCCATACACTGTCCAAGACCACACTGATATAACCCTCCCCATACACAGTACATTTCCACACTGATATAACCCTCCCCATACACAGTACAATCCCACACTGATATAACCCTCCCCATACACTGTACAATCCCACACTGATATAACCCTCCACATACACTGTACAATCCCACACTGATAGAAACCTCTCCCATACACTGTACAATCCCACACTGATATAACCCTCTCCATACACTGTACAATCCCACACTGATATAACGCTCTCCCCATACACTGTCCAATCCAACACTGACATAACCCTCCCCATACACTGTACAATCCCACACTGATATAATCCACTCCCATACACTGTACAGTCCCACACTGATATAACTCTTTCCCCATACAATGTGCAATCCCACACTGATATAACCCTCTCCCCATACACTGTACAATCCCACACTGATATAACCCTCCCCATACACTGTACAATCCCGCACTGATATAACCCTCTCCCCATACACTGTCCATTCCCGTACTGATATAAACCTCTCCCCATACAGTGTACAATCCCACACTGATATAACCCTCCCCATACACTGTACAATCCCACACTGATATAACCCTCCCCATACACTGTACAATCCCACACTGATATAACCCCCCCCCATACACTGTACAATCCCACACTGATATAACCCTCTCCCCATACACTGTACAATCCCACACTGATATAACCCTCCCCATACACTGTACAATCCCACACTGATATAACCCTCTCCCCATACACTGTACAATCCCACACTGATATAACCCTCCTCCATACACTGTACAATCCCACACTGATATAACCCTCCCCCATACACTGTCCATTCCCGTACAGATATAAACCTCTCCCCATACAGTGTACAACCCCACACTGATATAACCCTCCCCATACACTGTGCAATCCCACACTGATATAACCCTCCCCATACACTGTACACTCCCACACTGATACAACCCTCCTCCATACACGGTACCATCCCACACTGATATAACCCCCCCCCATACAATGTACAATCCCACACTGATATAATCCACCCCATACACTGTACAATCCCACACTGATATAACCCTCCCCCATACACTGTCCAGTCCCCCAATGATATATCCCTCTCCCCATACAATGTCCCATCCCGCACTGATATAACCCTCTCCCCATACACTGTACAATCCCACACTGATATAACCCTCCTCCATACACTGTACAATCCCACACTGATATAACCCTCCCCCATACACTGTCCATTCCCGTACTGATATAAACCTCTCCCCATACAGTGTACAATCCCACACTGATATTACCCTCCCCATACACTGTACAATCCCACACTGATATAACCCTCCCCATACACTGTACAATCCCGCACTGATATAACCCCCCCCCATACACTGTACAATCCCACACTGATATAACCCTCTCCCCATACACTGTATAATGCCACACTGATATAACCCTCTCCCCATATACTGTACAATCCCACACTTATATAAACCTCCCCATACACTGTACAATCCCACACTGATATAACCCTCAACATACACTGTACAATCCCACCCTGATATAGCCCCCCATACACTGTACAATCCAACACTGATAGAACCCTTCCCATACACTGTACAATCCCACACTGATATAACCCTCTCCCCATACACTGTACAATTCCACACTGATATAACCCACACCCATACACTGTACAATCACACACTGATATAACCCTCCCATATACTGTACAATCCCACACTGATATAACCCTCCCCATACACTGTTCAATCCCACACAATATAACCCTCCCCATACACTGTGCAATGCCACACTGATATAAACCTCTCCCAAATCAGTGTACAATCCCACACTGATATAACTTTCCCCATACACTGTACAATCCCACACTGATATAACCCTCCCATAGACTGTACAGTCCCACACTGATATAACCCCCACATACACTGTACAATCCCACACTGATATAACCCTCTCCCCATAATCTGTAAAATCCCACACTGTTATAACTCTCTCCCCATACACTTTACAATCCCATACTGTTATTACCCTCTCCCCATGCACTGTACAACCCCACACTGATATAACCCTCCCCATACACTGTACAAGACCACACTGATATAACCCCCTCCCCATACACTGTACAATCCCACA
Organism: Scyliorhinus torazame; assembly: GCF_047496885.1. Classification (NCBI taxonomy): domain Eukaryota; kingdom Metazoa; phylum Chordata; class Chondrichthyes; order Carcharhiniformes; family Scyliorhinidae; genus Scyliorhinus; species Scyliorhinus torazame. Next base: position 66,230,039 of record NC_092726.1, read on the forward strand.
CTGATATAACCCCCCCCATACACTGCACAATCCCACACTGATATAACCCTCCCCATACACTGTACAATCCCACACTGATATAACCCCCCCCATACACTGCACAATCCCACACTGATATAACCCTCCCCATACACTGTACAATACCACGCTGATATAACCCTCCCCATACACTGTGCAATCCCACACTGATATAACCCTCCCCATACACTGTACAATCCCACACTGATATAACCACCCCCCCATACACTGCACAATCCAACACTGATATAACCCTCCCCCATACACTGTACAATCCAACACTGATATAACCCTCCACTTACACTGTATAATCCCACACTGATAGAAACCTCTCCCATACACTGTACAATCCCACACTGATATAACCCTCCCCATACACTGTACAATCCCACACTGATATAATCCTCTCCCATACTCTGTACAGTCCCACACTGATATAACTCTTTCCCCATACAATGTACAATCCCACACTGATATAACCCTCTCCCCATACACTGTACAATCCCACACTGATATAACCCTCCCCATACACTGTACAATCCCGCACTGATATAACACTCTCCCCATACACTGTACAATCCCACACTGATATAACCCTCCTCCATACACTGTACAATCCCACACTGATATAACCCTCCCCCATACACTGTCCATTCCCGTACTGATATAAACCTCTCCCCATACAGTGTACAATCCCACACTGATATAACCATCCCCATACACTGTACAATCCCGCACTGATATAACCCCCCACCATACACTGTACAATCCCACACTGATATAACCCTCTCCCCATACACTGTACAATCCCACACTGATATAACCCTCCCCATACACTGTACAATCCCACACTGATATAACCCTCTCCCCATACACTGTACAATCCCACACTGATATAACCCTCCTCCATACACTGAACAATCCCACACTGATATAACACTCCCCCATGCACTGTCCATTCCCGTACAGATATAAACCTCTCCCCATACAGTGTACAATCCCACACTGATATAACCCTCCCCATACACTGTAGAATCCCACACTGATATAACCCTCCCCATACACTGTACAATCCCGCATTGATATAACCCCCCCATACACAGTACAATCCCACACTGATATAACCCTCACCCCATATACTGTACAATCCCACACTTATATAACCCTCCCATGCACTGTACAATCCCACACTGATATAACCCTCACCATACACTGTACAATCCCACACTGATATAGCCCGCCCATCCACTGTACAATCCAACACTGATAGAGCCCTCCTCATACACTGTACATTCCCACACTGATAAACCCCTCCCCCATACACTGTACAATCCCACACTGATATAACCCTCTCCCCATACACTGTACAATCCCACACTGAAATAACCCTCCCCATACACTGTACAATCCCACACTGATATAACCCCCTCCCGGTAAACTGTACAATCCCACACTGATATAACTCCCCCCCCCCATACAATGTACAATCCCACACTGATGTAACCCTCCCCATACACTGTACAATACCTCACTGATATAACCCTCCCCATACACTGTACAATCCCACACTGATATAACCCTCCCCATACACTGTACAATCCCACACTGATATAATCCTCTCCCATACCCTGTACAGTCCCACACTGATATAACTCTTTCCCCATACAATGTACAATCCCACACTGATATAACCCTCTCCCCATACACTGTACAATCCCACACTGATATAACCCTCCCCATACACTGTACAATCCCGCACTGATATAACCCTCTCCCCATACACTGTACAATCCCACACTGATATAACCCTCCTCCATACACTGTACAATCCCACACTGATATAACCCTCCCCCATACACTGTCCATTCCCGTACTGATATAAACCTCTCCCGATACAGTGTACAATCCCACACTGATATAACCATCCCCATACACTGTACAATCCCGCACTGATATAACCCCCCACCATACACTGTACAATCCCACACTGATATAACCCTCTCCCCATACACTGTACAATCCCACACTGATATAACCCTCCCCATACACTGTACAATCCCACACTGATATAACCCTCCCCATACACTGTACAATCCCGCATTGATATAACCCCCCATACACAGTACAATCCCACACTGATATAACCCTCTCCCCATACACTGTACAATCCCACACTGATATAACCCTCTCCCCATACACTGTACAATCCCACACTGATATAACCCTCCCCTTACACTGTACATTCCCATACGGATATAATCCTCCCCATACACTGTACAATGCCACACTGATATAACCCTCACCCCATATACTGTACAATCCCACACTGATATAACCCTCACCATACACTGTACAATCCCACACTGATATAGCCCGCCCATCCACTGTACAATCCAACACTGATAGAACCCTCCTCATACACTGTACATTCCCACACTGATATACCCCTCCCCCATACACTGTACAATCCCACACTGATATAACCCTCTCCCCATACACTGTACAATCCCACACTGAAATAACCCTCCCCATACACTGTACAATCCCACACTGATATAAACCCCTCCCCATAAACTGTACAATCCCACACTGACATAACTCCCCCCCCCCATACAATGTACAATCCCACACTGATATAACCCTCCCCATACACTGTACAATACCACACTGATATAACCCTCCCCATACACTGTACAATCCCACACTGATATAACCCTCCCCATACACTGTACAATCCCACACTGATATAACCCCCCCCCCATACACTGCACAATCCCACATTGATATAACCCTCCCACATACACTGTACAATCCCACACTGATATAACCCTCCCCATACACTGTACAATCCCACACTGATAGAAACCTCTCCCATACACTGTACAATCCCACACTGATATAACCCTTCCCATACACTGTACAATCCCACACTGATATAACGCTCTCCCCATACACTGTCGAATCCAACACTGACATAACCCTCCCCATACACTGTACAATCCCACACTGATATAACCCCCCCATACATTGTACAATCCCACACTGATATAATCCTCGCCCATACACTGTACAGTCCCACACTGATATAACCCTCTCCCCATACAATGTACAATCCCACACTTATATAACCCTCTCCCCATACACTGTACAATCCAACACTGATATAACCCTCCCCATACACTGTACAATCCCACACTGATATAACCCACTCCCCATACACTGTACAATCCCACACTGATATAACCCTCCTCCATACACTGTACAATCCCACACTGATATAACCCTCCCCCATACAATGTCCATTCCCGTACTGATATAAACCTCTCCCCATACAGTGTACAATCCCACACTGATATAACCCTCCCCATACACTGTACAATCCCACACTGATATAACCCTCCCCATACACTGTACAATCCCGCACTGATATAACCCCCCCCCCATACACTGTACAGTCCCACACTTACATAACCTTCTCCCCATACAATGTACAATCCCACACTGATATAACCCTCTCCCCATACACAGTACAATCCCACACTGATATAACCCTCACCCATGCACTGTACAATCCCACATTGATATAACCCCCCATATACTGTACAATCCCACACTGATATAAAACTCCCCATACACTGTACAATCCCACACTGATATAACCCTCCACATTCACTGTACAATCCCACACTGATATAACCCTCCCCATACACTGTACAATCCCACACTGATAGAAACCTCTCCCATACACTGTACAATCCCACACTGATATAATCCTCTCCCATACACTGTACAGCCCCACACTTACATAACCCTCTCCCCATACAATGTACAATCCCACACTGATATAACCCTCTCCCCTTACACTGTACAATCCCACACTGATATAACCCTCCCCATACACTGTACAATCCCACACTGATATAACCCTCTCCCATACACTGTCCATTCCCGTACTGATATAAACCTCTCCCCATACAGTGTACAATCCCACACTGATATAACCCTCCCCATACACTGCGCAATCCCACACTGATATAACCCTCCCCATACACTGTACAATCCCGCACTGATATAACCCCCCCCCACATACACTGTACAATTCCACACTGATATCATCCTCTCCCCATACACTGGACAATCCCACACTGATATAACCCTCTTCCCACACACTGTACAATCCCACACTGATCTAACCCTCCCCTTACACTGTACAATCCCACACGGATATAACCCTCCCCATACACTGTACAATGCCACACTGATATAACCCTCACCCCATATACTGTACAATCCCACACTTATATAACCCTCCCATACACTGTACAATCCCACACTTATATAATCCTCACCATACACTGTACAATCCCTCATTGATATAGCCCGCCCATACACTGTACAATCCAACACTGAAAGAACCCTCCCCATACACTGTACATTCCCACACTGATTTAACCCTCTCCCCATACACTGTACAATCCCACACTGATATAACCCTCACCCATGCACTGTACAATCCCACACTGATATAACCCTCCCCATATACTGTACAATCCCACACTGATATAACCCTCCCCATACACTGTACAATCCCACACTGATATAACCCTCCACATTCACTGTACAATCCCACACTGATATAACCCTCCCCATACACTGTACAATCCCACACTGATAAAACACTGCCCATACACTGTACAATCCCACACTGATATAACCCTCCCCAGACACTGTATAATCCCACACTGATATAACCCTCTCCCCATACACTGTACAATCCCACACTGATATAACCCTCCTCCATACACTGAACAATCCCACACTGATATAACCCTCCCCCATACACTGTCCATTCCCGTACAGATATAAACCTCTCCCCATAGAGTGTACAATCCCACACTGATATAACCCTCCCCATACACTGTACAATCCCACACTGATATAACCCTCCCCATACACTGTACCATCCCGCATTGATATAACCCCCCCATACACATTACAATCCCACACTGATATAATCCTCCCCTTACACTGTACATTCCCACACGGATATAATCCTCCCCATGCACTGTACAATGCCACACTGATATAACCCTCACCCCATATACTGTACAATCCCACACTGATATAACCCTCACCCCATATACTGTACAATCCCACACTTATATAACCCTCCCATACACTGTACAATCCCACACTGATATAACCCTCACCATACACTGTACAATCCCACACTGATATAGCCCGCCCATCCACTGTACAATCCAACACTGATAGAACCTTCCCCATACACTGTACATTCCCACACTGATATACCCCTCCCCCATACACTGTACAATCCCACACTGATATAACCCTCTCCCCATACACTGTACAATCCCACACTGAAATAACCCTCCCCGTACACTGTACAATCCCACACTGATATAACCCCCTCCCCATACACTGTACAATCCCACACTGATATAACTCCCCCCCCCCCATACAATGTACAATCCCACACTGATATAACCCTCCCCATACACTGTACAATACCACACTGATATAACCCTCCCCATACACTGTACAATCCCACACTGATATAACCCTCCCCATACACTGTACAATCCCACACTGATATAACCCCCCCCCCATACTCTGCACAATCCCACATTGATATAACCCTCCCACATACACTGTACAATCCCACACTGATATAACCCTCCCCATACACTGTACAATCCCACACTGATAGAAACCTCTCCCATACACTGTACAATCCCACACTGATATAACCCTCCCCATACACTGTACAATCCCACACTGATATAACGCTCTCCCCATACACTGTCGAACCGAACACTGACATAACCCTCCCCATACACTGTACAATCCCACACTGATATAACCCTCCCCATACACTGTACAATCCCACACTGATATAATCCTCGCCCATACAGTGTACAGTCCCACACTGATATAACCCTCTCCCCATACAATGTACAATCCCACACTGATATAACCCTCTCCCCATACACTGTACAATCCCACACTGATATAACCCTCCCCATACACTGTACAATCCCACACTGATATAACCCTCTCCCCATACACTGTACAATCCCACACTGATATAACCCTCCTCCATACACTGTACAATCCCACACTGATATAACCCTCCCCCATACACTGTCCATTCCCGTACTGATATAAACCTCTCCCCATACAGTGTACAATCCCACACTGATATAACCCTCCCCATACACTGTACAATCCCACACTGATATAACCCTCCCCATACACTGTACAATCCCGCACTGATATAACCCCCCCCCCCATACACTGTACAATTCCACACTGATATAATCCTCTCCCCATACACTGGACAATCCCACACTGATATAACCCTCTCCCCATACACTGGACAATCCCACACTGATATAACCCTCTCCCCACACACTGTACAATCCCACACTGATCTAACCCTCCCCTTACACTGTACAATCCCACACGGATATAACCCTCCCCATACACTGTACAATGCCACACTGATATAACCCTCACCCCATATACTGTACAATCCCACACTTATATAACCCTCCCATACACTGTACAATCCAACACTGATAGAACCCTCCCCATACACTGTACATTCCCACACTGATATAACCCTCTCCCCATACACTGTACCATTCCACACTGATATAACCCTCACCCATGCACTGTACAATCCCACACTGATATAACCCTCCCCATATACTGTACAATCCCACACTGATATAACCCTCCCCATACACTGTACAATCCCACACTGATATAACCCTCCACATTCACTGTACAATCCCACACTGATATAACCCTCCCCATACACTGTACAATCCCACACTGATAAAACCCTCCCCATACACTGTACAATCCCACAGTGATATAACCCTCCCCAGACACTGTATAGTCCCACACTGATATAAACCTCTCCCCATACACTGTACAATCCCACACTGATATAACCCTCCTCCATACACTGAACAATCCCACACTGATATAACCCTCCCCCATACACTGTCCATTCCCGTACAGATATAAACCTCTCCCCATACAGCGTACAATCCCACACTGATATAACCCTCCCCATACACTGTACAATCCCACACTGATATAACCCTCCCCATACACTGTTCAATCCCGCATTGATATAACCCCCCCATACACAGTACAATCCCACACTGATATAACCCTCTCCCCATACACTGTACAATCCCACACTGATATAACCCTCTCCCCATACACTGTACAATCTCACACTGATATAACCCTCCACTTACACTGTACATTCCCACACGGATATAATCCTCCCCATGCACTGTACAATGCCACACTGATATAACCCTCACCCCATATACTGTACAATCCCACACTTATATAACCCTCCCATACACTGTACAATCCCACACTGATATAACCCTCACCATACACTGTACAATCCCACACTGATATAACCCGCCCATCCACTGTACAATCCAACACTGATAGAACCTTCCCCATACACTGTACATTCCCACACTGATATACCCCTCCCCCATACACTGTACAATCCCACACTGATATAACCCTCTCCCCATACACTGTACAATCCCACACTGAAATAACCCTCCCCATACACTGTACAATCCCACACTGATATAACCCCCTCCCCATACACTGTACAGTCCCACACTGATATAACTCCCCCCCCATACAATGTACAATCCCACACTGATATAACCCTCCCCATACACTGTACAATACCACACTGATATAACCCTCCCCATACACTGTACAATCCCACACTGATATAACCCTCCCCATACACTGTACAATCCCACACTGATATAACACCCCCCCATACTCTGCACAATCCCACATTGATATAACCCTCCCACATACACTGTACAATCCCACACTGATATAACCCTCCCCATACACTGTACAATCCCACACTGATAGAAACCTCTCCCATACACTGTACAATCCCACACTGATATAACCCTCCCCATACACTGTACAATCGCACACTGATATAACGCTCTCCCCATACACTGTCCAACCCAACACTGACATAACCCTCCCCATACACTGTACAATCCCACACGGATATAATCCTCCCCATGCACTGTACAATGCCACACTGATATAACCCTCACCCCATATACTGTACAATCCCACACTTATATAACCCTCCCATACACTGTACAATCCCACACTGATATAACCCTCACCATACACTGTACAATCCCACACTGATATAACCCGCCCATCCACTGTACAATCCAACACTGATAGAACCTTCCCCATACACTGTACATTCCCACACTGATATACCCCTCCCCCATACACTGTACAATCCCACACTGATATAACCCTCTCCCCATACACTGTACAATCCCACACTGATATAACTCCCCCCCCATACAATGTACAATCCCACACTGATATAACCCTCACCATACACTGTACAATACCACACTGATATAACCCTCCCCATACACTGTACCATCCCACACTGATATAACCCTCCCCATACACTGTACAATCCCACACTGATATAACACCCCCCCATACTCTGCACAATCCCACATTGATATAACCCTCCCACATACACTGTACAATCCCACACTGATATAACCCTCCCCATACACTGTACAATCCCACACTGATAGAAACCTCTCCCATACACTGTACAATCCCACACTGATATAACCCTCCCCATACACTGTACAATCGCACACTGATATAACGCTCTCCCCATACACTGTCCAACCCAACACTGACATAACCCTCCCCATACACTGTACAATCCCACACTGATATAACCCTCCTCCATACACTGTACAATCCCACACTGATATAACCCTCCCCCATACACTGTCCATTCCCGTACTGATATAAACCTCTCCCCATACAGTGTACAATCCCACACTGATATAACCCTCCCCATACACTGTACAATCCCACACTGATATAACCCTCCCCATACACTGTACAATCCCGCACTGATATAACCGCCCCCCCCCCATACACTGTACAATTCTACACTGATATAATCATCTCCCCATACACTGGACAATCCCACACTGATATAACCCTCTCCCCATACACTGTACAACCCCACACTGATATAACCCTCCCCTTACACTGTACAATCCCACACGTAAATAACCCTCCCCATACACTGTACAATGCCACACTGATATAACCCTCACCCCATATACTGTACAATCCCACACTGATATGAACCTTTCCCCATACAATGTACAATCTCAAACTGATATAACCTTCCCCATACACTGTACAATCCCACACTGATATAACCCTCCCCATACACTGTACAGTCCCACACGGATATAACCCCCACATACACTGTACAATCCCACACTGATATAACCCTCTCCCCATACACTGTACAATCCCACACTGATATAACTCTCTCCACATACACATTACAATCCCATACAGATATAACACTCTCCCCATAAACTGTACAATCCCACACTGATATAACCCCCTCCCCATACACTGTACAATCCCACACTGATACAACCCCCCCCCATACAATGTACAATCCCACACTGATATAACCCTCCACATACACTGTACAATCCCACACTGATATAACCCTCCCCATACACTGTACAATCCCACATTGAGAGAACCCTCCCCATTCACTGTACAATTCCACACTGATATAACCCTCCCCATACACTGTACAATCCCACACTGATAGAATCCCACCACTCATACACTGTACAATCCCACACTGATATAACCCTCCCCATACAGTGTACAATCCCACACTGATATAAACCTCTCCCCATACACTGTACAATCCCACACTGATATAACCCTCCCCATACAGTGTACAATCCCACACTGATATAACCATCCCCATACACTGTACAATCCCACACTGATATAACCTTCCCCATGCACTGTACAATTCCACACTGATATAACCCTCTCCCCATATACTGTACAATCCCTCACTTATATAACCCTCTCCCATACACTGTACAAACCCAGACTGATATAATCCTCCCCATATACTGTACAATACCACACTGATATAACCCTCCCCATACACTGTACAATCCCACACTGATATAACCCTCCCCATGCACTGTACAATCCCACACTGATATAACCCCCCCACCCATACACTGTACAATCCTACACTGATATAACCCTCCCCATACACTGTACAATCCCACACTCATATAAACCTCTCCCCATACACTGTACAATCCCACACTGATATATCCTTCCCCATACACTGTACAAACTCACACTGATATAACCCTCCCCATACACTGTACAGTCCCACACTGATATAACCCTCTCCCCTTACACTTTACAATCCCACACTGATATAACTCTCTCCACATACACATTACAATCCCATACTGATATAACCCTCTCCCCATACACTGTACAATCCCACACTGATATAACCCCCCCCCCATACAATGTACAATCCCACACAGATATAACCCTCTCCCCATACACTGTAGACTCCCACACTGATATAACCCTCCTCCATACACTGTACAATCCCACAATGATATAACCCCCCCCCATACAATGTACAATACCACACTGATATAACCCTCCCCATACACTGTACAATACCACACTGATATAACCCTCCCCCATGCACTGCACACTCCCACACTGATATAACCCTCTCCCCATACACTGTACAATCCCACACTGATATAACCCTCACCCATGCACTGTACAATCCCACATTGATATAACCCCCCCCCCATATACTGTACAATCCCACACTGATATAAAACTCCCCATACACTGTACAATCCCACACTGATACAACCCTCCACATTCACTGTACAATCCCACACTGATATAACCCTCCCGATACACTGTACAATCCCACTCTGATAAAACCCTCGAAACACACTGTACAATCCCACACTGATATAACCCTCCCCATACACTGTACAATCCCACACTGATAGAAAGCTCTCCCATACACTGTACAATCCCACACTGATATAACCCTCCCCATACACTGCACAATCCCACAGTGATATAACGCTCTCCCCAGACACTGTCCAATCCAACACTGACATAACCCTCCCCATACACTGTACAATCCCACACTGATATAACCCTCCCATACACTGTACAATCCCACACTGATAGAAACCTCTCCCATACACTGTACAGTCCCACACTGATATAATCCTCTCCCATACACTGTACAGTCCCACACTTACATAACCCTCTCCCCATACAATGTACAATCCCACACTGATATAACCCTCTCCCCATACACTGTACAATCCCACACTGATATAACCCTCCCCATACACTGTACAATCCCATACTGATATAACCCTCTCACCATATACTGTACAATCCCACACTGATATAACTCTCCTCCATACACTGTGCAATCCCACACTGATGTAACCCTCCCCCATACACTGTCCATTCCCGTACTGATATAAACCTCTCCCCATACAGTGTACAATCCCACACTGATATAACCCTCCCCATACACTGCACAATCCCACACTGTTATAACCCTCCCATACACTGTACAATCCCGCACTGATATAACGCCCCCCCCCACATACACTGTACAATTCCACACTGATATCATCCTCTCCCCATACATTGGACAATCCCACACTGATATAACCCTCTCCCCACACACTGTACAATCCCACACTGATCTAACCCTCCCCTTACACTGTACAATCCCACACGGATATAACCCTCCCCATACACTGTACAATGCCACACTGATATAACCCTCACCCCATATACTGTACAATCCCACACTTATATAACCCTCCCATACACTGTACAATCCCACACTTATATAACCCTCACCATACACTGTACAATCCCTCATTGATATAGCCCGCCCATACACTGCACAATCCAACACTGATAGAACCCTCCCCATACACTGTACATTCCCACACTGATATAACCCTCTCCCCATACACTGTACAATCCCACACTGATATAACCCTCACCCATGCACTGTACAATCCCACACTGATATAACCCTCCCCATATACTGTACAATACCACACTGATATAACCCTCCCCATACACTGTACAATCCCACACTGATATAACCCTCCACATTCACTGCACAATCCCACACTGATATAACCCTCCCCATACACTGTACAATCCCACACTGATAAAACCATCCCCATACACTGTACAATCCCACACTGATATAACCCTCCCCAGACACTGTATAGTGCCACACTGATATAACCCTCTACCCATACACTGTACAATCCCACACTGATATAACCCTACACAGACACTGTACAATCCCACACTGATATAACACTCCCATACACTGTACAATCCCACACTGATATAATCCTCCCCCATACACTGTACAATCCCACACTGATATAACCCTCCCCATACACTGTACAATCCCACACTGATATAACCCTATCCATACACGGTACAATCCCACACTGATATAACCCTCTCCATACACTGTACAATCCCACACTGATATAACCCTCCCCCATACACTGTACAATCCCACACTGATATAACCCTCCCATACACTGTACAATCCCACACGGATATAACCCTCTCCATACACTGTACAATGCCACACTGATATAACCCTCACCCCATATACTGTACAATCCCACACTTATATAACCCTCCCTATACACTGTACAGTCCCACAATGATACACCCCTCTTCCATACACTGTACAAGACCACACTGATATAACCCTCTCCCTTTACACTGTACAATCCCACACTGATATAACCTTCCCCATACACTGTACAGTCCCACACTGATATAACCCTCCCCCATACACTGTACAATCCCACACTGATATAACCCTTCATTCACTGTACAATCCCACACTGACATAACGCTCTCCCCATACACTGTTCAATCCAACACTGAGATAACGCTCCCCATACACTGTACAATCCCACACTGATATAACCCTCCCCATACACTGTTCAATCCCACACTGATATAACCCTCCCCATACACTGTATAATCCCACACTGATATAACCCCCTCCCCATACACTGTACAAACCCACACTGATATAACCCCCCATACAATGTACAATCCCACACTGATATAACTACCCCCATACACTGTACAATCCCACACTGATATAACCCTCCCCATACACTGTACAATCCCACACTGATATGACACTCGCCATACACTGTACAATCTCACACTGATATAAGCCCCCCATACACTGCACAATCCCACACTGATAAAACACTCCCCCATACACTGTACAATTCCACACTGATATAACCCTCCCCATACTCAGTACAATCCCACACTGATATAACCCTCTCCCATACACTGTACAAACTCACACTGATATAACCCTCCCCATACACTGTACAATCCCACACTGATATAACTCTCTCCCCATAGACTGTACAATCCCACACTGACATAACCCTCCCCATACACTGTACAATCCCACACTGATATAACCCTCCCCATACACTGTACAATCCCACACTGATATAATCCTCTCCCATACACTGTACAGTCCCGCACAGATATAACCCTCTCCCCATACAATGTACAATCCCACACAGATATAACCCTCTCCCCATACACTGTACAATCCCACACTGATATAACCCTCCCCATACACTGTACAATCCCACACTGATATAACCCTCTCCCCATACACTGTACACTCCCACACTGATATAACCCTCCTCCATACACTGTCCAATCCCACACTGATATAAACCCCCTCCCATACAATGTACAATCCCACACTGATATAACCCTCCCCATACACTGTACAATACCACACTGATATAATCCTCCCCCATGCACTGTATACTCCCACACTAATATAACCCTCCTCCATACACTGTACAATCCCACACTGATATAACCCTCCCCCATACACTGTCCAGTCCCGCACTGATATAACCCTCTCCCCATACACTGTACAATCCCACACTGATATAACACTCCCCATACACTGTACAATCCTTCACTGATATAACACCCCCCCATACACTGTACAATCCCACACTGATATAACCCTCTCCCCATACACTGTACAATCACACACTGATATAATCCTCTCCCCATACACTGTACAATCCCACACGGATATAACCCTCCCCATACACTGTACAATCCCACACGGATATAACCCTCCCCATACACTGTATAATGCCACACTGATATAACTCCCTCCCCATATACTGTACAATCCCACACTGATATAACCCTCCCCATACACTGTACAATCCCACACTGATATAACCCCCCGCCCCCATACACAGCACAATCCCACACTGAGATAACCCTCCCCCATACACTGTGCAATCCCACACTGATATAACCATCCCCATACACTGTACAATCCCACACTGATAGAAACCTCTCCCATACACTGTACAATCCCACACTGATATAACCCTCCCCATACACTGTACAACCCCATACTGATATAACCCTCTCCCCATACACTGTACAATCCCACACTGATATAACCCTCCTCCATACACTGTACAATCCCACACTGATATAACCCTCCCCCATACACTGTCCAATCCCGTACTGATATAAACCTCTCCCCATACAGTGTACAATCCCACACTGATATAACCCTCCCCATACACTGTACAATCCCGCACTGATATAAACCACCACCATACACTGTACAATCCCACACTGATATAACCCTCTCCATACACTGTACAATTCCACACTGATATAACCCTCCCCTTACACTGTACAATCCCACACGGATATAATCCTCCCCATACACTGTACAATGCCACACTGATATAATCCTCACCCCATATACTGTACAATCACACACTTATATAACCGTCCCGTACACTGTACAATCCCACACTGATATAACCATCACCATACACTGTACAATCCCATACTGATATAGCCCGCACATACACTGTACAATCCAAGACTGATAGAACCCTCCCCATACACTGTACAATCCCACACTGACATAACCCTCTCCCCATACACTGTAAAATCCCACACTGATATAACCCCCCCCCATACACTGCACAATCCTACACTGATATAACCCTCCCCCATACACTGTACAATCCCACACTGATATATCCCTCCCCATACACTGTATAATTCCACACTGATATAACCCTCACCATACACTGTACAATCCCGCGCTGATATAACCCCTGCCCATACACTGTACAATCCCACACTGTTATAACCCTCCCCCATACACTGTACAATCCCACACTGATATAACCCTCCCCCATACACTGTACAATCCCACACTGATATAACCCTCTCCCCATACACTCTACAATCCCACACTGATATAACCCTCCCCCATAAACTGTACAATCCCACACTGATATAACCCTCTCCCCATACACTGTACAATCCCTCACTGATATAACCCTCCCCATACACTGTACAATTCCACACTGATATAACCCTCCCCATACACAGTACAATCCCACAATGATATAACCCTCTCCCATACACTGTACAGTCCCACACTGATATAAACCTCCCCATACACTGTACAATCCCACACTGATATAACTCTCTCCCCATAGACTGTACAATCCCACACTGACATAACCCTCCCCATACACTGTACAAGCCGACACTGATATAACCCTCCCCATACACTGTAAAATCCCACACTGATATAATCCTCTAACCGTACACAGTACAGTCCCGCACTGATATAACCCTCTCCCCATACAATGTACTATCCCACACAGATATAACCCTCTCCCCATACACTGTACAATCCCTCACTGATATAACCCTCCCCATACACTGTACAATTCCACACTGATATAACCCTCCCCATACACAGTACAATCCCACAATGATATAACCCTCTCCCATACACTGTACAGTTCCACACTGATATAAACCTCCCCATACACTGTACAATCCCACACTGATATAACTCTCTCCCCATAGACTGTACAATCCCACACTGACATAACCCTCCCCATACACTGTACAATCCGACACTGATATAACCCTCCCCATACACTGTAAAATCCCACACTGATATAATCCTCTCCCGTACACAGTACAGTCCCGCACTGATATAACCCTCTCCCCATACAATGTACTATCCCACACAGATATAACCCTCTCCCCATACACTGTACAATCCCAAACTGATATAACCCTCCCATACACTGTTCAATCCCACACTGATATAACCCACCCCCATACACTGTCCAGTCCCCCACTGATATAACCCTCTCCCCATACACTGTCCAATCCCACACTGATATAACACGCCTCATACACTGTACAATCCTGCACTGATATAACACCCCCCCCATACACTGTACAATCCCACACTGATATAACCCTCTCCCCATACACTGTACAATCCCACACTGATATAATCCTCTCCCCATACACTGTACAATCCCACACTGATATAACCTTCCCCATACACTGTACAATCCCACACGGATATAACCCTCCCCATACACTGTATAATGCCACACTGATATAACCCTCTCACCATATACTGTACAATCCCACACTTATATAACCCTCCCCATACACTGTACAATCCCACACTGATATAACCCTCAACATACAATGTACAATCCCACACTGATATAGCCCCCCATACACTGTACAATCCAACACTGATAGAACCCTTCCCATACACTGTACAATCACACACTGATATAACCCTCTCCCCATACACTGTACAATTCCACACTGATATAACCCACACCCATACACTGTACAATCTCACACTGATGAAACCCTCCCATATACTGTCCAATCCCACACTGATATAACCCTCCCCATACACTGTACAATCCCACACAGATAGAACCCCCCGCCCCCGTACACTGCACAATCCAACACTGACATAACCCTCCCCCATACACTGTACAATCCCACACTGATATAACCCTCCACATACACTGTACAATCCCACACTGATAGAAACCTCTCCCATACACTGTACAATCCCACACTGATATAACCCTCCCCATACACTGTATAATCCCACACTGATATAACGCTCTCCCCATACACTGTCCAATCCAACACTGACATAACCCTCCCCATACACTGTACAATCCCACACTGATATAATCCTCTCCCATACACTGTACAGTCCCACACTGATATAACTCTTTCCCCATACAATGTACAATCCCACACTGATATAACCCTCTCCCCATACACTGTACAATCCAACAAAGATATAACCCTCCCCATACACTGTACAATCCCGCACTGATATAACCCTCTCCCCATACACTGTACAATCCCACACTGATATAACCCTCCTCCATACACTGTACAATCTCACACTGATATAACCCCCCCCATACACTGTACAATCCCACACTGATATAACCCTCTCCCCATACACTGTACAATCCCACACTGATATAACCCTCCCCATATACTGTACAATCCCACACTGATATAACCCTCTCCCCATACACTGTACAATCCCACACTGATATAACCCTCCTCCATACACTGTACAATCCCACACTGAAATGACCCTCCCCCATACACTGTCCATTCCCGTACTGATATAAACCTCTCCCCATACAGTGTGCAATCCCACACTTATATAACCCTCCCATACACTGTACAATCCCATACTGATATAACCCTCACCATACACTTTACTATCCCACACTGATATAGCCCTCACCCATACACTGTACAATCCCACACTGATATAACTATCCCCATATGCTGTACAATCCAACAAAGATATAACCCTCCCCATACACTGTACAATCCCGCACTGATATAACCCTCTCCCCATACACTGTACAATCCCACACTGATATAACCCTCCTCCATACACTGTACAATCTCACACTGATATAACCCCCCCCATACACTGTACAATCCCACACTGATATAACCCTCTCCCCATACACTGTACAATCCCACACTGATATAACCCTCCCCATATACTGTACAATCCCACACTGATATAACCCTCTCCCCATACACTGTACAATCCCACACTGATATAACCCTCCTCCATACACTGTACAATCCCACACTGAAATGACCCTCCCCCATACACTGTCCATTCCCGTACTGATATAAACCTCTCCCCATACAGTGTGCAATCCCACACTTATATAACCCTCCCATACACTGTACAATCCCATACTGATATAACCCTCTCCCCATACACTGTACAATCCCACACTGATATAACCCTCACCCATACACTGTACAATACCACACTGATATAACTATCCCCATATGCTGTACAATCCTACACTGATATAACCCTCCCCATACACTGTACAATCCCATACTGATATAACCCTCCACATACACTGTACAATCACTCACTGATATAACCCTCCCCATACCCTCTACAATCCCACACTTATATAACCCTACCCATACACTGTACAATCCCACACCGATATAACCCTCCCATACACTGTACAATCCCACACTGATATAACCCTCCCCCATACACTGTACAATCCCACACTAATATAACCCTCTCCATACACTGTACAATCCCACACTGATATAACCCTCTCCCATACACTGTACAATCCCACACTGATATAACCCTCCCCATACACTGTACAATCCCAAACTGATATAACGCTCTCCATACACTGTACAATCCCACACTGATATAACCCTCTCCATACACTGTACAATCCCACACTGATAAAACACTCCCCATACACTGTACAATCCCACACTGATATAACCCTCCCCATACACTGCATAGTCCCACACTGATATAACCCTCTACCCATACACTTTACAATCCCACACTGATATAACCCTCCCCATACACTGTACAGTCCCACACTGATATAATCCTCTACCCATACACTGTACAATCCCACACTGATATAACCCTACCCATACACTGTCCAATCCCGCACTGATATAACCCCCCATACACTGTACAATCCCACACTGATATAACCCTCCTCCATACACTGTACAATCCCACACTGATATAACCCCCCCCATACACTGTACAATCCCGCACTGATATAACCCTCTCCCCATACACTGTACAATCCCACACTGATATAACCCTCCCCATACACTGTACAATACCACACTGATATAACCCTCTCCCCATACACTGTACAATCCCACACTGATATAACCCTCCTCCATACACTGTACAATCCCATACTGATATAACCCTCCCCCATACACTGTCCATTCCCGTACTGATATAAACCTCTCCCCATACAGTGTACAATTCCACACTGATATAACCCTCCCCATACACTGTACAATCCCACACTGATATAACCCTCCACATACACTGTACAATCCCGCACTGATATAACCCCCCCCCATACACTGTACAATCCCACACTAATATAACCCTCTCCCCATACACTGTACAATCCCACACTGATATAACCCTCTCCCCATACACTGTACAATTCCACACTGATATAACCCTCCCCTTACACTGTACATTCCCACACGGATATAATCCTCCCCATACACTGTACAATGCCACACTGATATAACCCTCCCCATACACTGTACAATCCCATACTGATATAACCCTCCACATACACTGTACAATCCCACACTGATATAACCCTCCCCATACCTTCTACAATCCCACACTTATATAACCCTACCCATACACTGTACAATCCCACACCGATATAACCCTCCCATACACTGTACAATCCCACACTGATATAACCCACCCCCATACACTGTACAATCCCACACTAATATAACCCTCTCCATACACTGTACAATCCCACACTGATATAACCCTCTCCCATACACTGTACAATCCCACACTGATATAACCCTCCCCATACACTGTACAATCCCACACTGATATAACGCTCTCCATACACTGTACAATCCCACACTGATATAACCCTCTCCATACACTGTACAATCCCACACTGATATAACCCTCCCCCATACACAGTACAATCCCACACTGATATAACCCTCCCATACACTGTACAATCCCACACTGATATAACCCTCTCCATACACTGTACAATCCCACACTGATATAACCCTCCCCATACACTGTACAATCCCACACTGATATAACCCTCTCCCCATGCACTGTACAATCCCACACTGATATAAACCTCCCCATACACTGTACAGTCCCACACAGATATAACCCTCCCCCATTCACTGTACAATCCCACACTGATATAACCCTCCCCATACACTGTACTGTCCCACACTGATACACCCCTCTACCATACACTGTACAAGACCACACTGATATAACCCTCCCCATACACTGTACAATCCCACAATGATATAACCCTCCCCATACACTGTACAATCCCGCACTGATATAACCCCCCCCACCCATATACTGTACAATCCCACACTGATATAACCCTCCCATACACTGTACAATCCCGCACTGATATTACCCCCTCCCTCCCATACACTGTACAATCCCACACTGATATAACCCACTCCCCATCCACTGTACAATCACACACTGATATAACCCTCTCCCCATACACTGCACAGTCCCACACTGATATAACCCACTACCCATACACTTTACAATCCCACACTGATATAACCCTCCCCATACACTGTACAGTCCCACACTGATATAATCCTCTACCCATACACTGTACAATCCCACACTGATATAACCCTACCCATACACTGTACAATCCCGCACTGATATAACCCCCCCATACACTGTACAATCCCACACTGATATGACCCCCTCCCCATACACTGTACAATCCCACACTGATATAACCCTCTCCCCATACACTGTACAATTCCACACTGATATAACCCTCCCCTTACACTGTACAATCCCACACGGATATAACCCTCCCCATACACTGTACAATGCCACACTGATATAACCCTCACCCCATACACTGTACAATCCCACACTTATATAACCCTCCCATACACTGTACAATCCAACACTGATAGAACCCTCCCCATAGACTGTTCATTCCCACACTGATATTACCCTCTCCCCATACACTGTACAATCCCACACTGATATAACCCTCACCCATACACTGTACAATCTCACACTGATATAACCCTCCCCATATACTGTACAATCCCACACTGATCTAACCCTCCCCATACACTGTACAATCCCACACTGATATAACACTCCCCATTCACTGTACAATCCAACACTGATATAACCCTCCCCATAAACTGTACAATCCCACACTGATAAAACCCTCCCCATACACTGTACAATCCCATACTGATATAACCTTCCCCATACTCTGTACAGTCCCACACTGATATAACCCTCTACCCATACACTGTACAATCCCACACTGATATAACCCTCCCCATACATTGTACAGTCCCACACTGATATAACCATCTACCCATACACTGTACAATCCCACACTGATATAACCCTCCCCAATACACTGTACAATCCCACATTGATATAACCCACCCAAACACTGTACAATCCCACACTGATATAACCCTCCCTCATACACTGTACAATCCCACACTGATATAACCCTCTCCCCATACACTGTACAATCCCACACTGATGTAAACCTCCCCGGACACTGTACAGTCCCACACTGATATAACCCTCCCCCAATCACTGTACAATCCCACACTGATATATCCCTCCCCATACACTGTACAGTCCCACACTGATACACCCCTCTCCCATACACTGTACAAGACCACACTGATATAACCCTCTCCCCATACACAGTACAATCCCACACTGATATAACCTTCCCCATACACTGTACAGTTCCACACTGATATAACCCTCCCCCATACACTGTACAATCCCACACTGATATATCCCCTTCATACACTGTACAATCCCACACAGATATAACCCTCCCACATACACTGTACTTTCCCACACTGATATAACCCTCTCCCATACACTGTACAATCCCACACTGATATAACGCTCTCCATAAACTGTACAATCCCACACTGATATAACCCTCTCCATACACTGTACAATCCCACACTGATATAACCCTCCCCCATACACAGTACAATCCCACACTGATATAACCCTCCCAAACACTGTACAATCCCACACTGATATAACCCTCTCCATACACTGTACAATCCCACAAGGATATAACCCTCCCCCATACACTGTACAATCCCACACTGATATAACCCTCTCCCCATACACAGTACAATCCCACACTGATATAACCCTCCCATACACTGTACAATCCCACACTGATATAACCCTCTCCATACACTGTACAATCCCACACTGATATAACCCTCCCCCATACACTGTACAATCCCACACTGATATAACCCTCCCCATACTCTGTACAGTCCCACACTGATATAACCCTCTCCCCATATACTGTACAATCCCACACTGACATAACCCTCCCCATACACTGTACAATCCCTCACTGATATAACCCTCCCCATTCACTGTACAATCCCACACTGATATAACCTCCCCATACACTGAACAATCCCACACTGATAAAACACTCCCCATACACTGTACAATCCCACACTGATATAACCCTCCCCATACTCTGTACAGTCCCACACTGATATAACCCTCTACCCATACACTGTACAATCCCACACTGATATAACCCTCCCCATACATTGTACAGTCCCACACTGATATAACCATCTACCCATACACTGTACAATCCCACACTGATATAACCCTCCCTCATACACTGTACAATCCCACACTGATATAACCCTCTCCCCATACACTGTACAATCCCACACTGATATAACCCTCCCCATACACTGTACAGTCCCACACTGATACACCCCTCTCCCATACACTGTACAAGACCACACTGATATAACCCTCTCCCCATACACAGTACAATCCCACACTGATATAACCTTCCACATACACTGTACAGTTCCACACTGATATAACCCTCCCCCATACACTGTACAATCCCACACTGATATATCCCCTTCATACACTGTACAATCCCACACAGATATAACCCTCCCACATACACTGTACTTTCCCACACTGATATAACCCTCTCCCATACACTGTACAATCCCACACTGATATAACGCTCTCCATAAACTGTACAATCCCACAAGGATATAACCCTCCCCCATACACTGTACAGTCCCACACTGATATAACCCTCCCCCATTCACTGTACAATCCCACACTGATATAACCCTCCCCATACACTGTACTGTCCCACACTGATACACCCCTCTCCCATACACTGTACAAGACCACAATGATATAACCCTCCCCATACACTGTACAATCCCGCACTGATATAACCCCCCACCCATACACTGTACAATCCCACACTGATATAACCCTCCCATACACTGTACAATCCCGCACTGATATTACCCCCTCCCCCCATACACTGTACAATCCCACACTGATATAACCCACTCCCCATCCACTGTACAATCACACACTGATATAACCCTCTCCCCATACACTGTACAATCCCACACTGATATAACCCTCCCCTTACACTGTACAATCCCACACGGATATAACCCTCCCCATACACAGTACAATGCCACACTGATATAGCCCGCCCATACACTGTACAATCCAACATTGATAGAACCCTCCCCATACAGTGTGCATTCCCACACTGATATTACCCTCTCCCCATATACTGTACAATCCCACACTGACATAACCCTCCCCATACACTGTACAATCCCACACTAATATAACCCTCTCCATACACTGTACAATCCCACACTGATATAACCCTCTCCCATACACTGTACAATCCCACACTGATATAACCCTCCCCATACACTGTACAATCCCACACTGATATAACGCTCTCCATACACTGTACAATCCCACACTGATATAACCCTCTCCATACACTGTACAATCCCACACTGATATAACCCTCCCCCATACACAGTACAATCCCACACTGATATAACCCTCCCATACACTGTACAATCCCACACTGATATAACCCTCTCCATACACTGTACAATCCCACACTGATATAACCCTCCCCCATACACTGTACAATCCCACACTGATATAACCCTCTCCCCATAAACTGTACAATCCCACACTGATATAAACCTCCCCATACACTGTACAGTCCCACACTGATATAACCCTCCCCCATTCACTGTACAATCCCACACTGATATAACCCTCCCCATACACTGTACAGTCCCACACTGATATAATCCTCTACCCATACACTGTACAATCCCACACTGATATAACCCTACCCATACACTGTCCAATCCCGCACTGATATAACCCCCCCATACACTGTACAATCCCACACTGATATAACCCTCCTCCATACACTGTACAAACCCACACTGATATAACCCCCCCCCATACACTGTACAATCCCACACTGATATAACCCTCTCCCCATACACTGTACAATACCACACTGATATAACCCTCTCCCCATACACTGTACAATCCCACACTGATATAACCCTCCTCCATACACTGTACAATCCCATACTGATATAACCCTCCCCCATACACTGTCCATTCCCGTACTGATATAAACCTCTCCCCATACAGTGTACAATTCCACACTGATATAACCCTCCCCATACACTGTACAATCCCACACTGATATAACCCTCCCCATACACTGTACAATCCCGCACTGATATAACCCCCCCCCCCATACACTGTACAATCCCACACTAATATAACCCTCTCCCCATACACTGTACAATCCCACACTGATATAACCCTCTCCCCATACACTGTACAATTCCACACTGATATAACCCTCCCCTTACACTGTACATTCCCACACGGATATAATCCTCCCCATACACTGTACAATGCCACACTGATATAACCCTCACCCCATATACTGTACAATCCCACACTTATATAACCCTCCCATACACTGTACAATCCCACACTGATATAACCCTCACCATACACTGTACTATCCCACACTGATATAGCCCGCCCATCCACTGTACAATCCAATACTGATAGAACCCTCCCCATACACTGTACATTCCCACACTGATATAACCCTCTCCCCATACACTGTGCAATCCCACACTGATATAACCCTCACCCATACACTGTACAATACCACACTGATATAACCCTCCCCATATGCTGTACAATCCTACACTGATATAACCCTCCCCATACACTGTACAATCCCATACTGATATAACCCTCCACATACACTGTACAATCCCACACTGATATAACCCTCCCCATACCCTCTACAATCCCACACTTATATAACCCTACATATACACTGTACAATCCCACACCGATATAACCCTCCCATACACTGTACAATCCCACACTGATATAACCCACCCCCATACACTGTACAATCCCACACTAATATAACCCTCTCCATACACTGTACAATCCCACACTGATATAACCCTCTCCCATACACTGTACAATCCCACACTGATATAACCCTCCCCATACACTGTACAATCCCACACTGATATAACGCTCTCCATACACTGTACAATCCCACACTGATATAACCCTCTCCATACACTGTACAATCCCACACTGATATAACCCTCCCCCATACACAGTACAATCCCACACTGATATAACCCTCCCATACACTGTACAATCCCACACTGATATAACCCTCTCCATACACTGTACAATCCCACACTGATATAACCCTCCCCCATACACTGTACAATCCCACACTGATATAACCCTCTCCCCATGCACTGTACAATCCCACACTGATATAAACCTCCCCATACACTGTACAGTCCCACACAGATATAACCCTCCCCCATTCACTGTACAATCCCACACTGATATAACCCTCCCCATACACTGTACTGTCCCACACTGATACACCCCTCTACCATACACTGTACAAGACCACACTGATATAACCCTCCCCATACACTGTACAATCCCACAATGATATAACCCTCCCCATACACTGTACAATCCCGCACTGATATAACCCCCCCACCCATACACTGTACAATCCCACACTGATATAACCCTCCCATACACTGTACAATCCCGCACTGATATTACCCCCTCCCTCCCATACACTGTACAATCCCACACTGATATAACCCACTCCCCATCCACTGTACAATCACACACTGATATAACCCTCTCCCCATACACTGTACAATCCCACACTGATATAACCCTCCCCTTACACTGTACAATCCCACACGGATATAACCCTCCCCATACACTGTACAATGTCACACTGATATAGCCCGCCCATACACTGTACAATCCAACATTGATAGAACCCTCCCCATACAGTGTGCATTCCCACACTGATATTACCCTTTCCCCATATACTGTACAATCCCACACTGACATAACCCTCCCCATACACTGTACAATCCCTCACTGATATAACCCTCTCCATTCACTGTACAATCCCACACTGATATAACCCTCCCCATACACTGCACAGTCCCACACTGATATAACCCTCTACCCATACACTTTACAATCCCACACTGATATAACCCTCCCCATACACTGTACAGTCCCACACTGATATAATCCTCTACCCATACACTGTACAATCCCACACTGATATAACCCTACCCATACACTGTACAATCCCGCACTGATATAACCCCCCCATACACTGTACAATCCCACACTGATATGACCCCCTCCCCATACACTGTACAATCCCACACTGATATAACCCTCTCCCCATACACTGTACAATTCCACACTGATATAACCC
Source organism: Scyliorhinus torazame (assembly GCF_047496885.1). Taxonomy (NCBI): domain Eukaryota; kingdom Metazoa; phylum Chordata; class Chondrichthyes; order Carcharhiniformes; family Scyliorhinidae; genus Scyliorhinus; species Scyliorhinus torazame. Next base: position 66,256,801 of record NC_092726.1, read on the forward strand.
TCCCCTTACACTGTACAATCCCACACTGATATTACCCTTTCCCCATATACTGTACAATGCCACACTGATATAACCCTCACCCCATACACTGTACAATCCCTCACTGATATAACCCTCTCCATTCACTGTACAATCCAACACTGATAGAACCCTCCCCATACACTGCACAGTCCCACACTGATATAACCCTCTACCCATACACTTTACAATCCCACACTGATATAACCCTCCCCATACACTGTACAGTCCCACACTGATATAATCCTCTACCCATACACTGTACAATCCCACACTGATATAACCCTACCCATACACTGTACAATCCCGCACTGATATAACCCCCCCATACACTGTACAATCCCACACTGATATGACCCCCTCCCCATACACTGTACAATCCCACACTGATATAACCCTCTCCCCATACACTGTACAATTCCACACTGATATAACCCTCCCCTTACACTGTACAATCCCACACGGATATAACCCTCCCCATACACTGTACAATGCCACACTGATATAACCCTCACCCCATACACTGTACAATCCCACACTTATATAACCCTCCCATACACTGTACAATCCAACACTGATAGAACCCTCCCCATAGACTGTTCATTCCCACACTGATATTACCCTCTCCCCACACACTGTACAATCTCACACTGATATAACCCTCCCCATATACTGTACAATCCCACACTGATATAGCCCGCCCATCCACTGTACAATCCAATACTGATAGAACCCTCCCCATACACTGTACATTCCCACACTGATATAACCCTCTCCCCATACACTGTGCAATCCCACACTGATATAACCCTCACACATACACTGTACAATACCACACTGATATAACCCTCCCCATATGCTGTACAATCCTACACTGATATAACCCTCCCCATACACTGTACAATCCCATACTGATATAACCCTCCCCATACACTGTACAGTCCCACACTGATACACCCCTCTCCCATACACTGTACAAGACCACACTGATATAACCCTCTCCCCATACACAGTACAATCCCACACTGATATAACATTCCCCATACACTGTACAGTTCCACACTGATATAACCCTCTCCCATACACTGTACAATCCCACACTGATATAACGCTCTCCATAAACTGTACAATCCCACACTGATATAACCCTCCCAAACACTGTACAATCCCACACTGATATAACCCTCTCCATACACTGTACAATCCCACAAGGATATAACCCTCCCCCATACACTGTACAATCCCACACTGATATATCCCCTTCATACACTGTACAATCCCACACAGATATAACCCTCCCACATACACTGTACTTTCCCACACTGATATAACCCTCTCCCATACACTGTACAATCCCACACTGATATAACGCTCTCCATAAACGGTACAATCCCACACTGATATAACCCTCCCAAACACTGTACAATCCCACACTGATATAACCCTCTCCATACACTGTACATTCCCACACTGATATTACCCTCTCCCCATATACTGTACAATCCCACACTGACATAACCCTCCCCATACACTGTACAATCCCACACTAATATAACCCTCTCCATACACTGTACAATCCCACACTGATATAACCCTCTCCCATACACTGTACAATCCCACACTGATATAACCCTCCCCATACACTGTACAATCCCACACTGATATAACGCTCTCCATACACTGTACAATCCCACACTGATATAACCCTCTCCATACACTGTACAATCCCACACTGATATAACCCTCCCCCATACACAGTACAATCCCACACTGATATAACCCTCCCATACACTGTACAATCCCACACTGATATAACCCTCTCCATACACTGTACAATCCCACACTGATATAACCCTCCCCCATACACTGTACAATCCCACACTGATATAACCCTCTCCCCATAAACTGTACAATCCCACACTGATATAAACCTCCCCATACACTGTACAGTCCCACACTGATATAACCCTCCCCCATTCACTGTACAATCCCACACTGATATAACCCTCCCCATACACTGTACAGTCCCACACTGATATAATCCTCTACCCATACACTGTACAATCCCACACTGATATAACCCTACCCATACACTGTCCAATCCCGCACTGATATAACCCCCCCATACACTGTACAATCCCACACTGATATAACCCTCCTCCATACACTGTACAAACCCACACTGATATAACCCCCCCCCATACACTGTACAATCCCACACTGATATAACCCTCTCCCCATACACTGTACAATACCACACTGATATAACCCTCTCCCCATACACTGTACAATCCCACACTGATATAACCCTCCTCCATACACTGTACAATCCCATACTGATATAACCCTCCCCCATACACTGTCCATTCCCGTACTGATATAAACCTCTCCCCATACAGTGTACAATTCCACACTGATATAACCCTCCCCATACACTGTACAATCCCACACTGATATAACCCTCCCCATACACTGTACAATCCCGCACTGATATAACCCCCCCCCCCATACACTGTACAATCCCACACTAATATAACCCTCTCCCCATACACTGTACAATCCCACACTGATATAACCCTCTCCCCATACACTGTACAATTCCACACTGATATAACCCTCCCCTTACACTGTACATTCCCACACGGATATAATCCTCCCCATACACTGTACAATGCCACACTGATATAACCCTCACCCCATATACTGTACAATCCCACACTTATATAACCCTCCCATACACTGTACAATCCCACACTGATATAACCCTCACCATACACTGTACTATCCCACACTGATATAGCCCGCCCATCCACTGTACAATCCAATACTGATAGAACCCTCCCCATACACTGTACATTCCCACACTGATATAACCCTCTCCCCATACACTGTGCAATCCCACACTGATATAACCCTCACCCATACACTGTACAATACCACACTGATATAACCCTCCCCATATGCTGTACAATCCTACACTGATATAACCCTCCCCATACACTGTACAATCCCATACTGATATAACCCTCCACATACACTGTACAATCCCACACTGATATAACCCTCCCCATACCCTCTACAATCCCACACTTATATAACCCTACATATACACTGTACAATCCCACACCGATATAACCCTCCCATACACTGTACAATCCCACACTGATATAACCCACCCCCATACACTGTACAATCCCACACTAATATAACCCTCTCCATACACTGTACAATCCCACACTGATATAACCCTCTCCCATACACTGTACAATCCCACACTGATATAACCCTCCCCATACACTGTACAATCCCACACTGATATAACGCTCTCCATACACTGTACAATCCCACACTGATATAACCCTCTCCATACACTGTACAATCCCACACTGATATAACCCTCCCCCATACACAGTACAATCCCACACTGATATAACCCTCCCATACACTGTACAATCCCACACTGATATAACCCTCTCCATACACTGTACAATCCCACACTGATATAACCCTCCCCCATACACTGTACAATCCCACACTGATATAACCCTCTCCCCATGCACTGTACAATCCCACACTGATATAAACCTCCCCATACACTGTACAGTCCCACACAGATATAACCCTCCCCCATTCACTGTACAATCCCACACTGATATAACCCTCCCCATACACTGTACTGTCCCACACTGATACACCCCTCTACCATACACTGTACAAGACCACACTGATATAACCCTCCCCATACACTGTACAATCCCACAATGATATAACCCTCCCCATACACTGTACAATCCCGCACTGATATAACCCCCCCACCCATACACTGTACAATCCCACACTGATATAACCCTCCCATACACTGTACAATCCCGCACTGATATTACCCCCTCCCTCCCATACACTGTACAATCCCACACTGATATAACCCACTCCCCATCCACTGTACAATCACACACTGATATAACCCTCTCCCCATACACTGTACAATCCCACACTGATATAACCCTCCCCTTACACTGTACAATCCCACACGGATATAACCCTCCCCATACACTGTACAATGTCACACTGATATAGCCCGCCCATACACTGTACAATCCAACATTGATAGAACCCTCCCCATACAGTGTGCATTCCCACACTGATATTACCCTTTCCCCATATACTGTACAATCCCACACTGACATAACCCTCCCCATACACTGTACAATCCCTCACTGATATAACCCTCTCCATTCACTGTACAATCCCACACTGATATAACCCTCCCCATACACTGCACAGTCCCACACTGATATAACCCTCTACCCATACACTTTACAATCCCACACTGATATAACCCTCCCCATACACTGTACAGTCCCACACTGATATAATCCTCTACCCATACACTGTACAATCCCACACTGATATAACCCTACCCATACACTGTACAATCCCGCACTGATATAACCCCCCCATACACTGTACAATCCCACACTGATATGACCCCCTCCCCATACACTGTACAATCCCACACTGATATAACCCTCTCCCCATACACTGTACAATTCCACACTGATATAACCCTCCCCTTACACTGTACAATCCCACACTGATATTACCCTTTCCCCATATACTGTACAATGCCACACTGATATAACCCTCACCCCATACACTGTACAATCCCTCACTGATATAACCCTCTCCATTCACTGTACAATCCAACACTGATAGAACCCTCCCCATACACTGCACAGTCCCACACTGATATAACCCTCTACCCATACACTTTACAATCCCACACTGATATAACCCTCCCCATACACTGTACAGTCCCACACTGATATAATCCTCTACCCATACACTGTACAATCCCACACTGATATAACCCTACCCATACACTGTACAATCCCGCACTGATATAACCCCCCCATACACTGTACAATCCCACACTGATATGACCCCCTCCCCATACACTGTACAATCCCACACTGATATAACCCTCTCCCCATACACTGTACAATTCCACACTGATATAACCCTCCCCTTACACTGTACAATCCCACACGGATATAACCCTCCCCATACACTGTACAATGCCACACTGATATAACCCTCACCCCATACACTGTACAATCCCACACTTATATAACCCTCCCATACACTGTACAATCCAACACTGATAGAACCCTCCCCATAGACTGTTCATTCCCACACTGATATTACCCTCTCCCCACACACTGTACAATCTCACACTGATATAACCCTCCCCATATACTGTACAATCCCACACTGATATAGCCCGCCCATCCACTGTACAATCCAATACTGATAGAACCCTCCCCATACACTGTACATTCCCACACTGATATAACCCTCTCCCCATACACTGTGCAATCCCACACTGATATAACCCTCACACATACACTGTACAATACCACACTGATATAACCCTCCCCATATGCTGTACAATCCTACACTGATATAACCCTCCCCATACACTGTACAATCCCATACTGATATAACCCTCCCCATACACTGTACAGTCCCACACTGATACACCCCTCTCCCATACACTGTACAAGACCACACTGATATAACCCTCTCCCCATACACAGTACAATCCCACACTGATATAACATTCCCCATACACTGTACAGTTCCACACTGATATAACCCTCTCCCATACACTGTACAATCCCACACTGATATAACGCTCTCCATAAACTGTACAATCCCACACTGATATAACCCTCCCAAACACTGTACAATCCCACACTGATATAACCCTCTCCATACACTGTACAATCCCACAAGGATATAACCCTCCCCCATACACTGTACAATCCCACACTGATATATCCCCTTCATACACTGTACAATCCCACACAGATATAACCCTCCCACATACACTGTACTTTCCCACACTGATATAACCCTCTCCCATACACTGTACAATCCCACACTGATATAACGCTCTCCATAAACTGTACAATCCCACACTGATATAACCCTCCCAAACACTGTACAATCCCACACTGATATAACCCTCTCCATACACTGTACAATCCCACAAGGATATAACCCTCCCCCATACACTGTACAATCCCACACTGATATAACCCTCCCCCATACACTGTACAATCCCACACTGATATAACCCTCTCCCCATACACTGTACAATTCCACACTGATATAACCCTCCCCTTACACTGTACAATCCCACACGGATATAACCCTCCCCATACACTGTACAATCCCACACTTATATAACCCTCCCATACACTGTAGAATCCAACACTGATATAACCCTCTCCCGATACACTCTACAATCCAATACTGATATAGCCCTCCGCCATAAACTGTACAATTCCACACTGATATAACCCTCTCCCCATACACTGTACAACCCCTCACTGATATAACCCTCCCCATACACTGTACAATGCCACACTGATATAACCCTCTCCCCATACCCTGTGCAGTCCCACACTGATATAACCCTCCCCCATACACTGTACAATCCCACACTGATATAACCCTCCCCATACACTATTCAATCCCGCACTGATAGAAACCAGGCCGCTATGATCTTCTGCACTGATCTCTGTGATTCGCGAGTATTAGGCAACATATTATTCCTGAAGCAGTAAGTGGTGAATTCAAATCAGTGAATACAGACCTATTAAGTTAAGGAAAATTGAATCATTTCACAGAGATGTTTCCCGACAACTGAGTTAACAACATGCTTTGACTGACCCTCTGTATGTGTCATGGTGACTAATACATTCTTAAACATTCTCAGACACAGAGTGGCACAAGGAAAAATCTCACTCACAGGTTTACTTCATTGTATAGAGGCACCTACCAGGGACACCAATGACGGCGAGGACTGTGTAGAATATCTTCCCCATGCCACTTGATGTTTCATGCATTTTAAGATTGCAGTGATGTGTCCTCTCGTTCTGCTGGATCTATGTGTGTTTCAGTCTGAGGTGACACATTTAAAACTTCTTTCATTTATACCCTGTGGATTTGCCACGTGGATAATGAGGCTCCAAGATGCTTGAATTGTTTTTGTTTTGATGGAACAAATAGATTGCGACATGACTACATCTAATTTCTCTGCCTAAAACCAAACTGGCACAAAGAAACTGCCTAATATAAATTCCGCAGTGCTAATCAGTAGCTAACATAAATTAACAATTTTTATCACGGCCTCAGAATCTGATGTTCCCAACTCCCCTCCCCGTCTCTGACATATTTCCTCTTTACCAAGAAACTGTGTAAATCCCTCTGAACCGTCTCCAGGACGGAACACATTCTTCTTCCAATGTTCCGGCCACATCTGTACTCTACATTAGAACATAAGAACATAAGAACTAGGAGCAGGAGTAGGCCATCTGGCCCCTCGAGCCTGCTCCGCCATTCAATGAGATCATGGCTGATCTTTTGTGGACTCAGCTCCACTTTCCGGCCCTAACACCATAACCCTTAATCCCTTTATTCTTCAAAAAACTATCTATCTTTATCTTAAAAACATTTAATGAAGGAGCCTCTACTGCTTCACTGGGCAAGGAATTCCATAGATTCACAACCCTTTGGGTGAAGAAGTTCCTCCTAAACTCAGTCCTACATCTACTTCCCCTTATTTTGAGGCTATGCCCCCTAGTTCTGCTTTCACCCCCCAGTGGAAACAACCTGCCCGCATCTATCCTTACATTAAACTGGAACAAAATGATTCAGACAATAACAGCAGAATATCCTCGAAATATTCAAAAGGGATGCAAGCGGTTCTGGTATGCGAGCAGAATAAAAGGTTCAACTTAGTGTTCTTCCATCTGCAAAGTTATTGAGAGTTTACCACCTGATTCACAAGCATGAGAATTAGCTCCCTCTGTCCGTCTCTCGCTGAAATGCGGCCCTGTTGTATTGTGGCGTTCAAAACTTTACATCGATCCCTCGTCAGGGATCTCACCGCACTTTGTAAACACCAAAGATGCTGAATACCAGTAAGGATTTCACTGGGGTCCTCCCAATATCACTCCCACATCCCACCTTCACCACCAAGTCCCGGCCCCCGGCCCAACACAGGGATATATCGATAACGCTATGTGACGGCGACTTATTTCCAGTCTCACTTCTGATTATTCTGCTCTGAGTGATCTGTCTCTGTGTCGCTGGTCACCTGAAGTAGTATCAGAGATGAGGTGCCAAACTGCCTGTGCATTCGAGGCACACATTGACTATCCACATTCCCACCATAATCGCAGGCGGCACTTTCCACATCAAAACCATTCCCTGTGTGAATAATAAATCTCCATTACAAAACACTACAATCCGTCCCAACACGCACACCCCTAGATCTCTTGGCCAACGAACGATTGACGAGTGTTCCCTGCTCCTCTGATCACCAACTATCGGAGATAGACATTTCGCCTCGCTGAACAAACTGTCTCTCATTCTGCATGACGGAAAACCTATAGAAAATCTCCAATTTTCTTGTTATTATTGAATGTCACGAGACCAGCAGGAAACGGCAAACTTAGCAATACATCAGCCTTGGCATGGCTCCCGAACTGTTAGTATTGCATCTAATATAGTCTGAATATGACATCAATGATCATCCTTGGTGTCTCCATATCGCCAATGAAGGAATATTGATTGATATTTATTGTCACATGTACCGAAGTACAGTGAAAAATATTTTTTCTGCGGGCAAGGTGACGTACACAGTACGCCCAGAGCAGACAAAAGACGAGTCGACCGAGTACATTGACAAATGGTACCTCAACAAATAGTGATTGGTTGCAGTGCAGAACAAGGACCAAATAATAGCAGCGTAGGGCGTCGTGAATAGTGTTCTTACAGGGAACAGATCAGTCCGAGGGGGAGTTGTTGAGGAGTCTAGTAGCTGTGGGGAAGGAGCTGTTCCTATGTCCGGATGTGCGGGTCTTCAGACTTCTGCATTTTCTGCTTGATGGAAGGGTCTGGAAGAAGGCAATGCCTGGGTGGGAGGGGTCTCTGATAATGCTGTCTGCCTTCCTGAGGCACCGGGAGGTGTCGACAGAATCAATATGAGGGTGGCAAGCTTGTGTGAGGCGCTGGGCTGAGTTCACCACACTCTGCAGCTTCTTGCGATCTTGGGCCGAGCCGTTGCCATACCAAGCTATGATGCAGCTGGATAGGATGCTCTCTATCGCACATCTGTAGAAGTTGGTGAGAGTCGATGCAGACATGCCAAATTTCTTTAGCTTCCGTAGGAAGTAGAGACGTCGTTGGGCTTCCTAGACTGTTATATCAACATGGGTGGACCAGGACGGACTGTTGGTCATGGTCACCCACAGGAACTTAAAGCTAACGACCATCTCCACTTCGGCCCCATTGATGTAGTTGGGGAGGGGGAGGGTCGTACCACGCTTCCTGAAGTCGAGGTTAAGGTCTGTGATCTGTCAACGTGAAGTGGCGACCATTGAGGTATTGGTGGTTTTTACTAACTTTTAAAATTAAATTCTGTGCCTCGTTCTCCAACTCAAAGTAATTGGATTCAGCACTTCTTAAGCTCCGTGACGCAACGACGATTAGTCCTTCTTCCACTGAATGTAGGAGGTGTTACAGCACCAGACATTGAAGCATCACAAGCAAGTTGCAATGGAAATTTGGGTTGAAATCTAACAACACTTCTGATTTCGTCGTGATTCATCAGCTGATAGTTTTGCTTTGTCACTCTCTGCTGTCCATTGTCCAACTTCATTCATCTCCACAGTGAGGTATGTAACATTTTAAGCAGGGTTGTAAGTTTCGGGACGAATTTCTCTTATTAGTTAATTAACCCGAGGAATGGTTCACGTTATTACACTTGATGGTCGTCGAATCCAATATAGCTTCCATCTTCTTCGGTGCCTTGTATAAAGCCTTAATATTGATCACATGGCCTAGATATTGGACTGTCATAGTTTATCATAGAATTTATAGTGCATAAAGAGGCTTATAGCAGGCCTACGTGAAAATGAAAGTTGGAGATGATTCCCTCCACCTGCCCATCATGATCTCACTCGATAATTGCCTATTATAGCGGAAAAAGTCTTTATGTGAGATCATGATGGGCAGGTGGAGGGAATCATCTCCAACTTTCATTTTCACGTAGGCCTGCTATAGGTCAATTTACTGAAATCCTGTCCACCTACTAGGCAAGCCAACAATTCCTCAATCAATGTATGCCGTATTTATCGGCATACAGAAGCAGTAAAACATCGAAACATAGAAAATAGGAGCAGAAGGGGGCCATTTGGCATTTTGACCCTACTGTGCCATCATTATGATCATAGCTGATCATCCAACTCAATCGCCGAATCCCGCTTTCCCCCATATTCCTTGATACCTGCTGCTCCAAGTGCTGTATGTCATTATTTCTTGGAAACATGTTTTAAAATTTAGAGTACCCAATTCATTTTTTCCAATGAAGGGGTAATTTAGCGTTGCCAATCCACCTAGCCAGCACATCGTTGGGCTGTGGGGGCGAAACCCATGCAAACACGGGGAGAATGTGTAAACTCCACACGGACAGTGACCCAGAGTCGAGTTAGAACCTCCGACCTTCTGCGTCGTGAGGCAATTTCTGGAAAACTTGAAATGTTTTGCCATCAACTATTTTCTGTGGCAATGAAGTCCACAGGTAACCACTCTTTGGGTGAAGACATTTATCCTAATCTCTGTCCCAGATGGCCTACCCTCTATCATAAGAACATAAGAACTAGGAGCAGGAGTAGGCCAACTGGCCCCTCGAGCCTGCCCCACCGTTCAATGAAATCATGGCTAATCTTTTGTGGACTCAGCTCCACTTTCCGGCCCGAACACCATAACCCTTAAACCCGTTATTCTTCAAACAACTATCTATCTTTATCTTAAAAACATTTAATGAAGGAGCCTCTACTGCTTCACTGGGCAAGGAATTCCATAGATTCACAACCCTTTGGGTGAAGAAGTTCCTCCTAAACTCAGTCCTAAATCTACTTCCCCTTATTTTGAGGCTATGCCCCCTAGTTCTGCTTTCACCCGCCAGTGGAAACAACCTGCCCGCATCTATCCTATCTATTCCCGTCATAATCTTATATGTTTCTATAAGATCCCCACTCATCCTCCTAAATTGCAACGAGTACAGTTCCAGTCTACTCAACCTCTCCTCGTAATCCAACCCCTTCAGTTCTGGGATTAACCTAGTGAATCTCCTCTGCACACCCTCCAGTGCCAGTACGTCCTTTCTCAAGTAAGGAGACCAAAACTGAACACAATACTCCAAATGTGGCCTCACTAACACTGTATACAATTGCAGCAGAACCTCCCTAGTCTTAAACTCCATCATTCTAGAAATGAAGGACAACATTTCATTTGCCTTCTTAATCACCTGTTGCACCTGAAAACCAACTTTTTGCGACTCATGCACTAGCACACCCAGGTCTCTCTGCACTGCAGCATGTATTAATATTCTATCATTTAAATAATAATTCCTTTTGCTGTTATTCCTACCAAAATGGATAACCTCACATTTGTCAACATTGCATTCCATCTGCCAGACCCTAGCCCATTCACTTAGCCTATCCAAATCCCTCTGCAGACTTACAGTATCCTCTGCACTTTTTGCTTTACCACTTATCTTAGTGTCGTCTGCAAACTTGGACACATTGCCCTTGGTCCCTAACTCCAAATCATCTATGTAAATTGTGAACAGTTGTGGGCCCAACACTGATCCCTGAGGGACACCACTAGCTACTGATTGCCAACCAGAGAAACACCCATTAATCCCCACTCTTTGCTTTCTATTAATTAACCAATCCTCTATCCATGCTACTACTTTCCCCTTAATGCCATGCATCTTTATCTCATGCAACAACCTTTTGTGTGGCACCTTGTCAAAGGCTTTCTGGAAATCCAGATATACCACATCCATTGGCTCCCCGTTATCTACCGAACTGTTAATGTCCTCAAAAAAATCCACTAAATTAGTTAGGCACGACGTGCCCTTTATGAACCCATGCTGCGTCTGCCCAATGGGACAATTTATCCTTAGACGTTGACCCCTTGTTCTGGACACACCCACCATCGAGAACATCCTTCCTGCAGCTACCCTGTCCAGTCCTGTTAGAATTTTATAGGTTTCGGTGAGATCCCCCCTCATTCTTCTGAACTAGCAAATACAATCCTAACTGACTTAATCCATCCTATTACATCACTCCCGCCATCCCAGGAATCAGTCTGTTAAACTTTCGCTGCATTCAGTCCATAGGAAGTATATCCTTCCTCAGATAGGGAGGCCAACACTGCGCACATTATTCCACCAGTGGCCTCACCAAGCACCTGTATAATTGCCACAAGTCTTCCATGCTCCGGTACTCCAATCCACTCGCTGTGAATTCCTGCAGACCAATTGCCTTCTTTACCACCTGCTGTACCTGCTAGCTTACCTTCAGAGATTGGTGTACGAGGATACCCACTTCTCGTTGTGTTTCCCATCTCCGAATTTATGGTTATTTCGATAATACTCTGCCTTCTGGATTTTGCTACCAATGTGGATATCCTTGAACTTTTCCACATTATGCTGCATCTGCCATTCATTCACCCTCTCCCTCAACTTGTCCAAATGACAATGAAGGTATTCTGCATCCTCCTCACAGCTCACCGTCCCATCCCGCTTTCTCTCATCGGCAAATTGGGAACCATTACATTCAGTAATCACATTCAAATCATTAATATCTACTGTGAATAGCTGGGGTCCCAGTATCGATCCCTTCGATATTCAACTAGTCACTGCATGTCAATTCAAAGAAGACACGTTTCGTCCATCTCTTTGTTTGCCGTCTGCCAACCTGTTTTCTGTCCATCTCAACACATTACTTCTCCTCCCATGTGTTTTACTTTTCCACGCAAATCTCTGATGTGGAACTTTGATGGAAGCCTTCTGGAAGTCTACTGAAACCAAACCTACTGGCTCCCACTCGTCAACTCCACAACTTACATCCTAAAGCATCCCAATAAAGCATGATATTCATTTCATAAATCCATGCTGACGCTTTCTCATCCTGCCACTATTATCTAAATGCTTTGATATAGATATTTGAAAGTGGGTTCTCGAATTTTGCCCACTACTGGCGTCAGGCTTACGAGTCTATTATTCCCTGTTTTCTCTAGACATCCATTTTTAAATAGTGGTGCAACATTAGCTACCGTCCAATATATTGGAACTGTCCAGGGTCTATAGAATCTTGGAAGTTGACCACCAACACATCCATGATTTCTCGGGCGACTGCTATAAGTATTCTGAAATGTAGCTTCGCTTATCGAGTCCTGGGGATCTAACAGCCTACAATTCCATGATTTTCCCCAACACTATTTCTCTGGTAATCGTGATCTGCTTCAGTTCCTCCCTCTCATTAACCCTGTGGTTCCGAACATTCTGGTATCTTATTTGTTCCATCCTCTGTGACGACAGAACGAAAGTACCGAATTGGTCAGCCACTTATTTGTTCCCCAGTATGAATTCCCCATTTCTGTTTCGATGGGGGCAATTGTTGAAGGTTGTTTAAAAATCTCCGGAGATGGCAATTGTTCGGTTTTGCTTCAGAACACGCACACTAGCGGTTGCCCAGTCACCATTACTAACGGGTTCTACGTCACCCCTATCCATCAGTCTCATTAGTTCAGATTTGACCTTTTAATGTATTGTGCAGGGCACAGCTGCAACCTTGAACCCTTTTGGCCGCCTATGTTGCGTGATTTTTAAATGCTCGTTATCTTTTTTGGACATTACTGTGTCTTCCAATACACAGCTTATTTTTCAAGGATAGTGTTTAAATCCATCTTTGAATGAACTAATCTAATTTTACACTCCAGTTTAATTTGGTTTTTCATGCCAAAATGGACTGAAGAGAGCTGGAAAACATCCTCGAACCACATGAAGTGGCGGCTCCAGTTTTCCCACGTAACTCTACTTTGACTATGATGCAGCCTTATGGAGCCACTATTTCCTCGGTGGTGTTCTCCAGGATGATAGTCCACAACAACCGTTGGGTACCATCTGGTTTAGGTACCATCACTATGGGTGAGCTCCATTGGCTGCAACCCAATTTAATTATGCCCTTTTGAAGGATACTCTCAATCTCTTTGTTAGCCTGTGCCAATTTTAAAGGGTTCAGTCTATATGGATGTTGTTTGATCGGAATAGCATTTCCCACATCTACATCATGGATAGCCATTTGACTACTCCCCAATTTACTCTAAAAACTTGCCCATGTGATGTCCATAACTCTTTCACGTTAGTTAGTTTTTCCTCTGGAAGGTAACTTAACAATTCATACCAATTTTTAAGAACATCCTGATTTTCCAATTGAATTTGAGGTATGTCAAATTCACAGTCATCTGGATTTGGTTCGTCGCTTTGAGTTAGAATCATTAAAACCTCCTTTTCATCTCCTTACCTTTCAAAGTACCTTTTAAGCATATTCACATGACGCACTCGGCGAGTCTTCCATCTATCTGGTGTTTTTACCACATAATTCACCTCACTTAACTTCCTTTCAATCTCAGATGGTCCACAAAACCTAGCTTTTAAAGGCTCCCCTACCACTGGTAACAAAACAAAAACGTTATCCCCACTGGCAAAACTACGAACTTTTGATGCCTTGTCCGCTACCCGTTTCATAACATTTTGTGCAACTTTCAAATGTTGTCTAGCCAATTCACTTGCTCTATTTAATCATTCCCAAAAATTTGACATGGAATCCAATAGTGTAATTTCCGATTTCTCACCCACCAATTTCTCCTCAATCAATTTAAGTGGTCCTCTTACCTCATGACCAAAAAATAATTCAAAAGGACTAAATTTGGTAGACAATTAGGGGTGCATCCCTAAGTGCAAACAGTACGAATGGAATTCCTTTATCCCAATCATCTAGGTAATCTTGACAATACGCCCTCAACATTGTCTTTAATGTCTGATGCCACCTTTCTAATGCTCCCTGCGATTCTGGATGGTACGCAGTTGATTTAAATTACTTTATTCCTAAATTATCCATAACTTCTTTGAACAACTTTGAAGTAAAATTCGTTCCTTGATCCAATTGAATTTCGGTCGGAAGTCCATATCTAGTAAAGACTTTAAGTAACACCTCCACGATCCTTTTAACTGTAACATTACGTACTGTAATGGACTCTGGAAACTTAGTGGTCACATCCATTATCGTCAAAAGATATTGATTCCCCCTTTTTGTTTTAGGAAGCGGTCCTACACAATCGACTTGAACCCTTGTAAATGGTTCCTCAAGTGCTGGAATGGGTATTAAGGGCGCTGGTTTTATTACTGCTTGCGGTTTCCCTATCACTTGACATGTGTGACATGATTGACAAAATTTAACTACATCTTTATGTAGTCCTGGCCAATAAAAATGTTTCTGGATTTTAGCTTGAGTTTTCCTTATTCCCAAATGACCTCCCACTGGTACCTCATGTGCAATTCGCAACACCTCCTTTCTATACCCTACCGGCAATACTATTTGATGAACTTCTGTCCTCTTTTCATCCGCCTGCATATGTACAGGTCTCCATTCTCTCATCAATACATCGTTTTTACGGTTATAACACTCTGGTATACTCTCAAAGTCCTCTTCCGTATATGCTTTCTGATATACCCGTTTGATTTCTACATCTTTCTGTTGTAACTCCGCTAATTTTGCCGAACTAAAAATATTCGCCTCATCCTCCACCTGTTCTTGTTCTTTTTCAACCATCTGATCAAAAATCGTTTCTGTCAATTGCACTTCGGCTTCAACGTCACTCTTTGATTTCTCCTCTTGTCTTAACCTGTGATTTTGCGACCTTGTTACTACACAATCCGGAAAAATCCCAGGATATTCGTCCTTCAACACTAAAGTTGTCCGATTTTCCACTGGTTTATCAATCACAATAGGCATCATCCCATCTGCGATCCAGCTATATCATTACCCAAAGATAAACTGTATTCCTGGACAAGATAGTTTATCTATTACTCCTACTACCATTTCACCACTCTTCACTGGACTTTCCAGCCTCACCTTATATAATGAAACGCTACTCCTCTCACCCTGAATTCCACATATCACCACCTTTCTGGCAACATTCTTCCCAAACTACATAATTTCTCATCTCTTACCATTAAAGATTGACGAGCCCCTGTATCTCTTAAAATTGTGACTTCTTTACCTGCTTCTCCTGACACACATGAGTAAACTTTACCCACAATTCTTTAAAGACATCTGGCACCTTCTTAATTATTTCTTCTTGAACAGGCTGTACAATCGTTTGCACCTCCTTCGCTTCCCTTCGGATTTCCTTTACCACTCTAACAAATCCCACTGTCTTATCCTGTTTTACCACATCAGCCTTTCCAGTGCTTTTATTCTACCACCAACACTGTGACTTTACATGGCTTAGTTTATTACAGTGAAAACACTTGAAACTTTTCATTTCTTTTCCCCCTCCTGGATATCTTTTTTAATCTGAGGTACACTCTCTTTATTGTCTCCCATCAGATCACCTTTTCCTTTAACACTTGAATAATTTTCATGTCCCCAGTTGCTATCCCTCACCGGCTGAAACTGATGTCGGAAACCAATCTTTGATTTATGAAATAATTCATAATCACCTGCTATTTCTGCTGCTAATCTCGCAGTTTTAAACCTCTGTTCTTCCACATGAGTTCTCACTACATCAGGAATTCAATTTTTAAACTCCTCCAAAAGTATAATTTCCCTGAGATCTTCCTACGTTTGGTCTATTTTCAAAGCCCTTTTCCACCTATCAAAATTACTCGGTCTGAGCCTTTCAAACTCCATGCATGTTTCGCGAAATTCTTTCCTTAAATTTCTAAACCTTTGTCTGTAAGCGTCAGGCACTAGCACATACGCACTTAAGATGGATTTCTTCATCTCCTCATACGTTCCAGTTACCTCCTCCGGTAGTCATGCGAACACTTCACTAGCTGTACCTACCAGCTTTGTTTGAATCAGTAATACCCACATGTCCTGTCGCCATTTCATTTGTTTAGCTACCTTCTCCCACAGCCAGCACTGCCAGTACACAACCACTCTCCCACAGCCAGCACTGCCAGTGCTCTCCATACCCTCCCCCACAGCCAACCATGTCAATGCTCACCCCACACTCCCCCACAGCCTGCACTGCCAGTGCTCCCCCACAGCCAGCACTGCCAGTGCTCACCCCACCCTCGCGCAGCCAGCACTGCCCGTGCTCCCCCTCACAGCCAGCACGGCCAGTTCTCCCCCGACGCCCCACAGCTATCCCTGCCATTCCTCCCCACATCCAGCACTGCCAGTGCTAACCCCCCCCCCCCCACAGAAAGCACTGCCGGTGCTACCCTACCCCACTGCTATAACTGTCAGTGCTCTGTTCGACTCCCAGCGCCAGCCCTGCCAGTGCAACCAACACAGTCAGCACTGCCAGTGCTCACCCCCACACTCCAGCACTACCAGTGCTCCCCACAGCTAGCCCTGCCACTGCTCCCGTCAGTACACCCCGCAGCCAGCACTGCCAGTGCTTTCAACCCAAAGCCAGAACTGCCAATGCTCCCCACAGCCAGCACTGCCAGGTCTCCCCTGCCACCCCACAGCCAGCATTTCCAGTGCTCTCCACCCCCCACCGGCAGCACTTCCAGTGTTCCCCCACAGCCAGCACTGCCAGTGCTTTCCCCAAACCCACAGCCAGCACTGCCAGTGCTTACCCGGCACCCCACAACCAGCATTGCCAGTGCTCCCCACCCCTCACAGAAAGCACTGCCAGTGCTCCCCAACACAGCCAGCACTGCCGTAATTCCCCCAGAAAACCAGCACTGTCTGTGACCCCCACAAACCCACTGCCACCCCTGCCAGTGCTCCCGGCACAGCCAGCACTGCCAGTACTCAACCACCCTACCTCAGCTAGCACTGCCAGTGCTTCCCCAACACAGCTAGCACTGCCTGAATTCCCCCACACAACCAGCACTGCCTGTGACCCCCAACCACCACAGCCAGCACTGCCAGTGCTCCCCCACAGCCAGCACTGCCAGTGCTAAACCACGCTACCGCAGCCAGTACCTCCAGTGCTCCCCACAGCCAGCACTGCCAGTGCACCCCACCCCCCACAGCCAGCACTGCCAGTGCTCCCCACAGCCAGCACTGCCAGTGCTACCCACAGCCAGCACTGCCATTGCTTCCCCTTACAGCCAGCACTGCCAGTGCGTCCACCACCACAGCCAGAGCTGCCTGAATTCCACCACACAGACCGCACTGCCAGTGCTCCCCCACAGCCAGCACTGCCAGTGGTCCCCACAGCCAGTACTGCCAGTGCTCCCACAGCCAGCACTGCAAGTGCTCCCCAACCCCCACAGCCAGCACTGCAAGTGCTCCCCACAGCCAGCACTGCCAGTGCTAACCACAGCCAGCACTTCCGTTGCCTTCCCTGACTGCCAGCACTGCCAGTGCGTCCCCTCCACAGCCAGAGCTGCCTGAATTCCACCACACAGTGCTTCCCCAACACAGCCAGTACTTACAGTTCTTCCCCACCACAGCCAGCACTGCCAGTGCTCTCCATACGCACCCCCACAGCCAACCATGTCAATGCTCACCCCACACTCCCACACAGCCTGCACTGCCAGTGCTCCCCACAGCCAGCACTGCCAGTGCTCACTCCACCCTCGCGCAGCCAGCACTGCCCGTGCTCCCCTCACAGCCAGCATGGCCAGTTCTCCCCCCACGACCCACAGCTATCCATGCCATTCCTCCCCACATCCAGCACTGCCAGTGCTACCCCCACAGAAAGCGCTGCCAGTGCTAACCTACCCCACTGCTATAACTGTCAGTGCTCAGTCCGACTCCCACAGCCAGCTCTGCCAGTGCTCCCAACACAGTCAGCACAGCCAGTGCTCACCCCCCCACTCCAGCACTGCCAGTGCTCCCCACAGCTAGCCCTGCCACTGCTCCCGCCAGTACCCCCACCCCCACAGCCAGCAATGCCAGTGCTTTCAACCCACAGCCAGCAAATCCAATGCTCCCACAGCGAGCACTGCCAGTGCTCGCCCAACAGCCAGCACTGCCAGGTCTCCCCCGCCACCCCACAGCCAGCATTGCCAGTGCTCCCCACCCCCACCAGCGGCAGCAGCTCCAGTGCTCCCCCACAGCCAGCACTGCCAATGTTTCCCCAACCCCACAGCCAGCACAGCCAGTGCTCATCCGCCACCACACAGCCAGCATTGCCAGTGCTCCCCACCCCTTACAGCCAGCACTGCCAGTGCTCCCAACACAGCCTGCACTGCCTGAATTCCACCAGACAACCAGCACTGTCTGTGACACCCACCCCCCACAGCCAGCACTGCCAGTGCTCCCCGCACAGACAGCACTGCCAGTGCTCCCACAGCGAACACTGCAAGTACTCAACCACTTTACCTCAGCCAGCACTGCCAGTGCTTCCCCAACACAGCCAGCACTGCCTGAATTCCCCCACACAACCAGCACTGGCTGTGATCCTCACCCACCACAGCCAGCACTGCCCGTGCTCCCCCACAGCCAGCACTGACAGTGCTCCCACACAGCCAGCACTGACAGTACTAAACCACTCTACCGCTGCCAGTACCGCCAGTGCTCCCCCTCACAGCCAGCCCTGCCAGTGCTCCCACAGCCAGCACTGCCAGTGCTCCCCACAGCCAGTACTTCCAGTGTTCCCCACAGCCAACACTGCCAGTGCTCCCACAGCCAGCACTGCGAGTGCACCCCACCCCCGCCCCCCCACATCCAGCAATGCCAGAGCTCCCACACATCCAACACTGCCAGTGCTCCCCAGAGCCAGCACTGCCAGTGCCCCCCGCCACAGCCAGGCCTGTCAGTACCCCCACCACAGCCAGCACTGCCAGTGCTCCCCACAGCCAGTACTGCCAGTGCTACTCACAGCCAGCGCTGCCAGTTCTACCCACAGCCAGCACTGTCGTTGCTTCCCCTTACAGCCAGCACTGCCAGTGCGCCCCCCTCCACAGCCAGCACTGCCTGAATCCCACCACACAGCCAGCACTGCCAGTGCTCCCCCACAGACAGCACTGCCAGTACTCACCCACCCTCCCGCAGATAGCACGGCCAGTGCTTCCGCAACACAGCCAGCACTGCCTGTGCTTCCCCACCACAGCCAGCACTGCCAGTGCTCTCCACCCACCCCCTCCACAGCCAGCCATGTCAACGCTCACCCCACACTCCCCCACAGCCTGCACTGCCAGTGCTCCCTCACACCAGGACGCCAGTTCTCCCCCCAAACCCCACAGCTATCCCTGCCAGTCCCCCTCACATCCAGCACTGCCAGTGCTACCCCAGCACAAAAAGCCCTGCCAGTGCTACCCCAGCCCATGCCGTAACTGCCAGTGCTCCCTCCCCACCCTCACAGCCTGCACTGCCAGTGCACCCCCACAGCCAGCGCTGCCAGTGCTCACCCCACACTCCTGAAGCCAGCACTGACAATGCTCCCCACAGCCAGCACTGCCAGTGCTCCCCGCCACCCCACAGCCAGCACTGCCAGTGCTCCCCACCCCCCACCGCCAGCACTACCAGTGCTCCCCACAGCCAGCACTTCCAGTGATTCCCCCAACCCCACAGCCAGCACTACCAGTGCTCATACGCCACCCCAGAGGCAGCACTGCCAGCACTCCTCCACCCACCCCAGCCAGCACTGCCAGTGCTCCCCAAAGCCAGCACTGCCAGTGCTCCCCACAGCCAGCACTTCCAGTGCTCCCCTCACAGCCAGCACTGCCAGTGCGCCCGCCCTCCCACATCCAGCACAGCCAGCACTGCCAGTACTCAACCACCCTCACGCAGCCAGCACGACCAGTGTTTCCGCAACACAGCCAGCACTGCCAGTGCTCCACCACAGCCAGCACGACCATTGATCCCCTGCACAGCCTGCAGTGCCTGCCCGCCCCCCCCCCCAAATCCAGCACTGCCAGTCGGCCCCCACAGCCAGCACTGCCAGTGCAGCCCCACCCCGCAAATCCAGCAATGCCAGTGCTCCCCCTCACACCCAGCCCTGCCACTGCTCCCCACGCAGCCAGCCCTGCCTGAATTCTCCCACACAGCCAGCACTGCCAGTGCTACCCCACAGCCAGCGCTGCCAGTACTCACCCACCCTCCCGCAGCTAGCACGGACAGTGCTTCCCCAACACAGCCAGCACTGCCAGTGCTTCCCCACCACAGCCAGCACTGCCAGTGCTCCCCCCCCCACAGCCAGCCTAGTCAATGCTCACCCCGCACTCCCGCACAGCCTGCACTGCCAGTGCTCCCCCCACAGTGTTGCTCGTTTTAGTCTTAGTCTATTGGCTCTGATTACGTCACCTTTGCTCACTAGTCGCCAGGTATCTTTATGATACCACCACGTGGTTCAAGTTCAGGTTATGATTAATAACACAGCACACCGCTTAGTAAGGATTAAAACAACGGTCATTTATTATATACAACAAGCAAGATTTATACTCTAATACTACTATCTATATAATAAAACCTATCACTACTGGCCAATACTTAACCTTAGGAAGAGCCCACCAGGTCAGGGAAACGAATGGCTTGTCCAATCAAATCTGGCCCGCGGGATTCAAAAGGCTGATATAGGTCGGTGGCGAGGTGTCTCTACCGGAATGCGACCGCTGGATTCAAACTTTCAGTTGCCGGTGGCTGGTCTTGCGAAGGTCTCGAGCAGGCGAAGATGAGAGAGAGAGATCTGGACTTGGACCTTCACTTTTATAGGGCCCAGGGGCTTCCCACCTCCCGGGGCGGCCCTTGACCCTGAGTCCCAAGTGATTGGATTCTGTCCCCAATCTCTGGGGTCGATGTGTCCAATGGTGAGGTGATTCCTCCATCGGGGGGAGGGGGGAGTGGGGGGGGGGGTCGCTTACCTGTCTTTGTTTCGGCCACTGCAGGCGCCGACAGGTCTGGCCCGGTATTCAATTGCTAATATGTTGCAATTGTTCCCGGGGATAGCCGATTTAACTGTGGATGTCCGAATAGATTGGCTGCAAACAGTCCTGAATGCAACTGCGAATACAAAGAACAAGAACAAAGAACAAAGAAACGTACAGCACAGGAACAGGCCCTTCGGCCCTCCAAGCCCGTGCCGACCATGCTGCCTGACTAAGCTACAATCTTCTACACTTCCTGGGTCCGAATCCCTCTATTCCCATCCTATTCATGTATTTTTCAAGATGCCCCTTAAATGTAACTATCGTCCCTGCTTCCACCACCTCCTCCGGTAGCGAGTTCCAGGCACCCACTACCCTCTGCGTAAAAAACTTGCCTCGTACATCTACTCTAAACCTTGCCCCTCCTGGGTTGATCGGCTGTTGATAGCCCTGAGTATCGATCTGGGCTACCTTCCCAGAGCCGAATATGCAAAACTGTCTGCAGCTGCCTGCTTGTGTCTTCTTGGCTGCTTTTCCCAGCAGTCTTTCGGGATAGCCGTTTTAAACTGGGTTTTGGCCAGATGAATCGGAACGGAGCCATTTTACATGGCTACAATAGGGCGGAGGTGTGGGCTTGGGTAGGGTGCTCTCTCAAAGAGCCAGTGCAGACTCGGTGGGCCTTCTGCACTGTAGTTTCTATGGTTAGTATAAACGGTCGGCACAACATCGAAGGGCCTGTTCGGTGCTGTACTGTTCTATGTTCTCTGTTCTTTGTTCGAATGTAAAAGGGCGATGGTTCGATTACCTCTTATTTGAGGTGCTTAAGGCCTGGAACTTGTGTATTATAGAATTTACTTTGCAGAAGGAGGCCATTCTGCCCATCGAGTCTGCACCGGCTCTTTGAGAGAGCACCCTACCCAAGCCCACACCTCCACCCTGTCCGCATAACCCAGTAACCCTACCCAATACTCAGGACAATTGTGGACACTAAGGGCAATTTAGAATAGCCAATCCACCTAACCTGAAACAAAGGGAGAGATAACTTCTTCTGAGAACTTGCTGTGCATGCAACGGCACGCGATTGCAAACCTGACTGAAGATATATTCTGTAGACAGTGAATCACTCTGAAATTTATGACTGGGACGTTCTCAAATCTGAACACAAAGGCGGGCAGGGAATAGTGGATAGGGCGAGAACGGGAAATAGAGAGGGAGAGAGACAGAAAAAAATCAGAGAGAGTTAAATAACAAGAGAGCGAGATAGCGACAGAGACAGCTAATGTTTGCCGAAAATATGAAAAGAGAGAGAGAGAGACAGACGAATAGTCGCAATGTTAGGCGGCTCTGAGCGGTGAGGGTCTACATTTAATGTCAATGGATTTTCAGGATCCTGAGGTAGAGACTGGAAGTGGGTCTTTACTATCTCTGCTTGTCTCTCCCTGTCCGTCTTGTCAATTTTTTAAAAGTGTGTTTCACACGGCTGACCGAGGTCTGTCCCGGTGGTACTCACCCTGGGCGATTGTATCTGCTAGTGACCCATAAGGCCAGAAGAACTGAAGACCACAGGAACAGTGTTAGGCCACGCGGCCCATTAAATGTACTCCGCCATGTAATCATGGTTGATACGTTTCTCATCCCCATTCTCCTGCTTTTTCCGCAAACCCCTGCTTCCCTTGTTAATCAAGAACCTATCTATCTCTGCCTTAAATACATTCAGTGATTGAGCCTCCACAGCCTTCTGCAGCAAAGAGTTATACAGATTCAACACCCTCTGACTGAAGAGATTCCTCCTTACTTCCGTTTCAAAGGATCGTCCCTTTTCTGAGGCTATTAATGATAATCATAATCATATTTTATTGTCAGAAGTAGTCTTACATGAACACAGCAATTAAGTTACTGTGAAAAGCCCCGAGTCGCCACATTACGGAGCCTGTTTAGGTGCATAGAGGGAGAATTCTGAACGTCCAATTCACATAACATCACGTCTTTCGGTACTTGCGGGAGGAAACCGGAGCACCCGGAGAAAACCCACCCAGGCAGGGCGAGAACGTGCAGACTCCACACAGACAGCAATCAGAGCCGGGAATCGAACCTCGGACCCTGGCGCTATGAAGGCACAGTGCTAATTAGCTTGCTACCTTGCGAGGCTATTCACACGGGAGCTAGTTTGTCCCACCAGTAGTAACATCCTCTCCACGTCCACAAAATCCAAGCCTTTCATGACCCGATAAGGTTTAATGTGATCCGTCTCATCCTTCTTAACGCCAACGAGTACAGACACCGAGCCACCAACCTCTCCTCGTCTTCATTCCAGGGATCATTCTTGTAACGTCCTCTGGATCATTTTCAAGGGCAGCACACACGTTCTTCAATACAGGGCCCGAAACCGCTCACAGTACTCCAAATATGGCCTGACCGGAGCCTCGTACAGCCAGAACGAGGAATACGTTTAATAGAGAAAGTGAGAGATGTCGGAGGACAGAGCTGTGGAGATATAGGAATACAGAGACAGAAGAGAAACAACTGGAACGAAACTTCTGTCAATCTGTTTCATACACTGACTGAAAACTGTGATATATATATGAGGGCTAATAAACTAATAATCTGGGAATCGGAGCTATTTCATAGAATTTACAGTGCAGGAGGAGGCCATTTGGCCCATCAGGTCTGCAATGGCCTTTGGAAATAGCACCCTACTTAAGTCCACACATACACCCTATCCCCGTAACTGAGTAACCCCTCCCAACCATTGTGGGCATTAAGGGCAACTTATCATGCCCAATTAACCTAACCTGCACATCTTTGGACTGTGGGAGGAAACCGGAGCACCCGCAGGAAACTCACGCAGACACGGCGAAAACATACAGAGACCCCACACACAGAAACGTAAGGCGGGAATCGAACCTGGGAACCTGGCGTTGTGAAGCAACAGTGGGAACCACTGTTCTACTGTGCCACCCACTATTGTAAAGAAGAGCCATTTTTTTTGAAAGTCATTATTTGTATTTCAATAAAATCATTTTGTTGTTATTCTCTTTACTTACTGCACAAAATGTGTCCATTCGGCCCATCGCGTATATCCCGGCTCCCAAAGGGCAAACTAGCTTGCCGTATTCCTCAGCTCGTCTCCGAAGCCTCTAAATCAATCGCTTTGAAATATATATTCAGCTCTCTTTTGAAACATCCTATGGAATCCGCCTCCACCACTCTGCCGGGCAGTGTATTTCAAATCCCAACTACTCTCTGAATCAAGAGGTGTCGTCTCATCCCTCTCCGAGCTCTCTTGCTGACCATCTTGAATGTGTGATCCGTCGTCACTGGCATGTCCACTAGTGGAAACAGAACATCCATCTTTAGCTGGTCAAAGTTGCACAGAATTTTGAACACCTTTATAAGATGACCTCTGACTCTTCCCTTTTCCGAGGAGAATACGCCAAATTTATCCAATCGTTCCTTGGATCTAAAATTAGTCATTCTTGGTATCATTCTAGCAAAGATCCTCTGTACTTTCTGCAGGGATTCAACATCCTTCCCTAATATGGTGCCCAGCATGGCACACAATACTACAAATGTTGTCTGACCAATGATTTTGCGAGGTGCAGCATCACGGCCTTAATTTTGTACACAATGCCTCTATTTATAACCCCACGCTACAAGCCTTCCTACAAACTGTTTCAACGGGCCTGGCGACCTTCAGACCATTGAGAACTTGAACCACTATGTCCCTCTGCTCCTGGACCCTACTAAAACGGTTACAATTGGGCCTATATTTGCTCCCAATGTTTCTTCCACCAAAATGCATTTTCTGACATTCTGCTGCATGAAAGTTCATCTGCCAGGTGTCTGCCCATTTGTCGAACTTGTCAGTCACCCTCCACAGGTCTCGAAGCGTCATCCTCACAATTAACTGTTCCCCCTAGTTTAGTATCACCTGGAAATTTAGAGACTTGGCCCTCAACACCCACTTGGACATCATTTGTATTGAACAGATTACCATCTCTTTACCCCGGAAATGTGAATTTGAAAGACTGCAGCAATGTGTGAAGGGATTGGTGGACAGGACATCTGCCCCAGAGGATAGATGGGTGGATGAGCCCCGCGTGACTTATATCACATCTTCCGACTGTAATCACGATTCTCCAGCCCTCCCAGCGCATGTTTCTCGATTATCCATTCCTGCCGCATGGGATTTCTCACTGCGGGCAGCCCACACCACCGGGCACCTCGGGGCTGGGGCGCGCTGCCGGCGGAACAGACAATTCCACCAGCGCAGATTTCGCCCATAGGCGGGATTCTCCCGTTACCCAGCTGCTTTTTCTCGGCGGCTGTATTCTATCTTCACGGAGCTTATCTGGAGCCACTTCACGCCATTGTGAAATCCGCTAGCTCGGGGGCGCTACCAGCGGGAAAAAGAAATTGGCAACGACCTAGGAATTCTAGCCTAGTGTTCACTGCAGCATGACCTGATCATCCTTCAGCGGATAATACAGAGAATCCCAAGCAGTGTTCGTGAGTAATGCGCCTGCAGTTAGTTTGCACATGATAAGAAATCGTGTAGAGAGATAAAGAGAGAGAAATTCACAATCATCAACTCAAAATTGAATTCTGCAAGTGCCACAATTCTTGGGATCTGCCCGTGCAGGATTTGCCTACGGAATTCCCAAAATTACAATAGTGAACTCACCGCTTTTCTGGCAATTCGTGTTTGAGGATGGGTTTGGAGCAGAGAGGGAGAAATAGGAGAGGGAGATTTCAGCAGAGAGGGTGGTGGGGGAAATTAGGTTTCAGATGGGGGCCAAAGGGCGGGGCGATTACTATCTCTGCCTCTCGCTCTCTGTCTGACTCTATGTAAATGCTTGTCAATTGTTTGAAGTGGACTCAACGCAACTGAGTGAGACCTGTTCCGGTGATGTCATGCATGGCTAGCCATGCCTGCCAATCACCCCACACAAGTTACTGACGGCAAGGGGGCATGAACTGTACAGCACTGTTATAGTTTTTGTATTTGTGTATGTGTGTCCATATCTCGATGCATCTCTACCTCGCTCTTCCTGTCTCTAACTCTTCCTCTATCCACCTGTCTGTTTTCCCTGTCTGTCTGTATCTATGTTTCTGTCTGTCTGTGTCGGTCTGCCTGTCGGTCTCTCTGTCTATCTGTCTCTCTCTCTCTCGCTCTTTATCCCCACCTCGCCGTCTCACCTCTCCCGCTGTCTCCCGTCTCTGCCTCTCCGCAACATTGATTCAATGATTCAGACAGAGAGTGAGAGACAGAGAAATCTAATTATTGCAAATTAAGAAAGCTGAATTCAAATGCACCACTTTTCATTTCACGCTCATAATTATCTACATGCTTTGAACACAATTTTTATTCCACAATCACACACACTTCACGTTAAAGGACTTAGAATCCAGGCCAAAGAGAAATTCTTCACGGACAATGGATGATTTTTTGATGTGATTTCACGACTAAAATTTTGGGAATCTGCAGGCAACGTTTGCACAAGAAAGCGAGCGAAGACGGAGAGAGCGACAGGGTGAGAGAGCGAGCGAGCGAGAGAGAGAGAGAGCGAGAAAGAGAGAACGAGAAAGAGAGAACGAGTAAGAGAGAACCTGTTTTCCTGCGAATTGCCACAGTTGCCGCAAAGAGGAGTTGATTCAGCCTGAATCCACAATCGAGGGAGCGGGACTGACATGAAAATTGTCGCTCTGGAAAAGCTCTGTTCTTACCGGATACATGGCGCTTGTGTGTGAGGCAGACAGAGTTATGGGATTGCCAGAATCCAATGGAACGTGCAGCAACATTGAATTCAGTCGACTGAATATATTCGGGGATTGGGGGAATGTGTCTGTCCATTTCTTTCAGCTTGCGGACCCACCCGCAGACTCACTCTCCAGTCATTTCTCTCCATATTTACTCTTCGAATAAAACGTGAAAAATGTGATTTGTCCTGATTTGAATTGGGAGGTTAGGGACGGTCCGGGTTTAATAGAGACGCAGGATATTCAGATTGTCTACGTCCCTTATAGGTTGCTTCTGGGACATTGCTCTGCACGGCAACACCTCATCGTTAATGTTACGACTTCCTTAATGTTGCTGAGGTCCTGGAATTGAATGTCGAAGTGTGAGGCTTGTAAAGTATTGTTGTAATCACCGAATATCTTCTGTGCTGAAAGATGAACAATACATTGGACAGTTAATTAACATGTTGGTGAAGTGGTGGTGCTCCGTCGGGAGGAGAGCGTTCTGTGGGTTGGGGGTGTGTGTGGGGGCTGCTGCTACCTGTGAGGTTGTGTGTGTGATGGAACTTTGATTTAGGTCAATGAGTTATCTAAAGTGTACTCGCATTCCCGCAGTCGGAAAAGTTCTGGCTGAGATTATTCAAACAATAAGGCGTGTTCCACGTTTTTGAAGCTTAAACATGTACGGGTTATTAGAATTTAGCTTTCTCTGCGCCCAGACCTACAGAACATATCATCATTTGGTTGCATATGATACACATAAGGTAGATGCAACAAAACTCACATAGCTAATACATTTTCCACTTTTCGCGTAAATCATACACAAAAGAAGAAATTCACGTGTTGAATGCATTGTGTCTTTCACTGAGCTTATTTAGTCACTCACTCTGCATTTATTGGGTTTAAATCCTCCACCTCAGCTTTCTTTGGATATAATAGGGCATTCCTGTTTAACTCTGTACGTATTTCTGGTGGTGTCTTTCTGTGTAAAATTCGGAGGAACCATTGACATATTTAAAGTTGACAGACTCTGTATGTTGTTGGTTCAGATCAGAGGTTACGACCAAAACTGATAAAAAATCGAAATCTGTTCATAATATTATATTCTTTTTAATCAGTTATGTATTCAGTATTTAATATAATGTACTATTTTATAAAGAGGAATATACACCACATTTTTCAACTGCTTCCTGAAATTGCTCTGTGTGACGGCGTATATACAAGTGTTTGTACAGCACCTTAGGAGTTGCAGCATGAAACCTATTTCCAATACAAAAAGGGGCATATCTCCATAAATCTCTGCCATATTAAATATTCTCCACCACATAGAATACGCCATGAATATGGACCATAAGACGACGAAATTCCCGGAGACCGCAAATAGTAAAATTATGGATTTTCTTCGACTCTCAATCTCTGGGTCTTTGTGACTGTTTACATTGCTTGCATTTCGCAGTCGGCTGCGTGCTCTGCTGCTCACTAAAATGTGCCGGACGGTTAAAACATTGAGAAGTAAAATCAGAACAAATGGGAATCCTGGCGTCAAAATATTCTGCACTAACTCAATGGCACCCCAAAACCGTGAGATCTTATTTCTGGTACTCATGTAACAAAACCATGGGCTGTTGTTCAGCCTGTACCAAGCTGTCAGCATAAAATACCAGGGGATGTCCTTTAAAGTGCTCAGAATCGCAACTGTTCCCAAGACCCAGGCCGCCGTTTTATCGGTGCAGTATCCACTTCTCACCTTCTGACAACAAATGACAATGAATCGATCTAAGGTGAAAGCGACGGTGAACCAGACAGAGGAGTCAGTAGCCGCATAAAGCAAAGCAGCGTGAATGTTGCACACTGGAATGAACTTCACAATTCTTAACTGATACGCAATTGGAATCTGCCTCAATATCAGGTCCAGGAAAACTACCAATAGATCTGCCGTTGCCATGGCCACCAGGTAGCAAGTAGTTGAACTGGAAAGTCCACATTTTCCCCGAGACAATATCACAATCGTCACTACGTTAACTGTGAGGATCAATAATATAATTAAGAGAAACAGTGACAATGTACAATGTCAACAAACCAGGCGGGGAGAACGAGTGTGTGTTCAATTTCTTGATTGCCGAGAGTGCGTTGATGGAAATTACCGTAAATCCCGTCAAAAGCGTTTTGATATCATCTTTGTGCAGTATTGATAAACAAACTGATTAACCCATCTTCCCTGCAACGTCTTAAAAGGAAATGGGAAGGGTCAATAAAATGTGAAAAATCCGTGATAATCAAGATGAATAATGAAGTACACATGTACATCAAAATATGAATTAGAAGTGCCCAATAAATATGCTTATCGGCTTCATTAATGCTTGTTCGCCAGTCCCTGGCCATTACTCGGTCATGAGATGGTATCATGCAGATGTATTCTGGTTCAGAATTTTAAATTATTTCATTCGAAATAACTCTAAAGCTCCAAGTGTGGCAGAAGTGGTGAGTAGCTGAGTAAATTAATCCTGCGGCCAATTTAGAATTGGGTATAGCAGTGCATGAGTAGCATAAGATGAAATGTCAAAAAAGGGAAAATAGTCAACGGGAACAGTGAGCCAAATATGAGAACGCGTGATTGCACGTCCAGGCAATATGAGACATTGATGAGTCAGAACATAAGAAACAGAATGATCGGCAAATAATTAGTGTCTAGAACTTGGAGCCTCGATCGCCATCCTATCGCTGTTTGGAATGAAGTTTCCCTTTATGCCCAATCCCCATCTTTCTTGCATGGAGTCTGGAATGTATCTAAATCTAAAACAACTAAATGTTGGAAAACCTACCAATTCTCGGGACAATGATCCCAAAGGTTCGCAACCCTCTCGTGCAGAAGTGTTATTGCATCTAACACATGAATTATTGACTACTGTCGTGAGCACCTGACTCTTTGAAGTGGACTACATATGTTCAGGCAATATTAATTCTGCTTAACTACCCAGTCAAACTCCTTCAAAATCCAGTGCTACAATCTGATCACCTCTCGGTTCTTTAGAAACTGTATACAAAATAAAACCGCACATTATGTATTACTTCACAATCCGTCGGCGCGCATAACCCATGACCCTAATTAATGACGCACATTTGGCGTGCTCCATTAAAAGCATAACCTATCTCAGATATGGAGACTGTAACATCGCACATTTTTGCAGGTAGTATCCCAGTGAATTACCGTCACGTTGTTAATACATTATCATGCAGTTTTCCATTCGACTTGCAATTTCACTTACTACTCGTTCATTCAGCAGCACGCTAACGGTATGCAAAAAGATTAGAGGCCGCTCAATCTGGTTTATTCGGTGGGCATATAATTATAATTAATTATGAGAGACACGATAAACTGTCACGGAGAAAGCAGGGGTTTATCAGTGGTAACCAAATTGAAAAATGTCAACTCAGTCGATCTTATTGTGGAAGTAACCACGAGGTATGATGAGGCTGTTGTAGAGAACTTTGTCTGTGTCGATTTTCATAAAGGTCACAGATGTGAAACCGGATAAAATGTGACTCCCCAGGGGCATAACGGTGGCGCAGTGGTGAGCACTGCTGCTTCACAGCGCGGAGGTCCCAGGTTCCGTCTCTGGGTCACTCTCCGTCTGCAGTTTGCACATTAGAATTTACAACATATATTACAGCACAATACAGGCCCTTCGGCCCACGATGTTATACCGAACATTTATCCTAAACTTAGATCAACCTAACCTACACCCCTTCAATGTACTGCTGTCCATGTATCTGGGCAGGAGTCGCTGAAATGTCCCTAATGACTCTGACTTCATCCCCTCCGCTGGCAATGCATTCGACGCACTCACCACTCTCTGTGCAAAGAACCTACCTCTAACATTCCTCTTATACCTTTCTCCAATCATCTTAAACTATGTCCCTCGTCACAGTCATTTACGCCCTGGTGTAAAGTCTCTGGGATCAACTCTATCCATGCCTCCCATCACCTTGTTCAACTCTATCATGTACCTCTCTTCCTTCTTCTCTCCAGTTAGAAAAGTCCTAGCTTCATCAACCTTTATTCATAAGACAGTCCCTCCAGTCCAAGCAGCATCCTAGTAAATCTTCCCTACACCCTCTCCAAAGCATCCTATATAATGAGTAGTACAGAACTGACACCAATATTCCAAGTGTGGTCTAACCAGGATCCTAAGCTGCAGCAAAACCTCGCGGCTCTTAAACTCAATCCCCCTGTTAATGAAAGCCAACACACCATACGCTTTCTTAACAATCCTATCAACCTGGCTGGTAACTTTGAAAAATCTATATATGTGAACCCCAAGATCCCTCTATTCCACCACACTTCCCAGAATCCTGCCTTTAACACTGTATTCAGAATTCAAATTCGACTTTCCAAAATGAATCACTTCACATTCATCTAGGCTGAACTCCATCTGCCACTTTTCAGCCCGGCTCGACTTCTTGTCAATGTCCTGCTGTAAACTACAACAGCCCTCGACACTATCTAAAACTCCACCAAACTTCGTGACACCGGCAGATTACTAATGCACTCTTCCACTTCCTCATCCAAGTCATTTATAAAAATCACAAAGAGCAGAGGTCCCAGAACAGATCCCTGCGGGACACCACGGGTCAGCAACCTTCAAGCGGAATACTTTCCATCCACTACCACTCGCTGTCTTCTATTGGACAGCCAATTCTGTATCCAGACAGCCAAATTTTCCTGTATCCCATGCCCGCTAAACTTCTGAATGAGTCTACCATGGGGAACATCCTCAAATTCCTGACTGAAATCCATATACAACACATCCACTGCCGGATCATCATCAATGTGTCTCGTCACATTCTCGAAGAATTCAATGAGGCGTGTGAGGCATGCTGACTATCTTTAATCAAACTATGTTTTTCTAAATAATCATAAATGGTATCTCTTAGAATCCTTTCCAATATTTTCCTCACCACAGACGTAAGGCTGACTGGTCTGTAATTCCCCGGGATTTCTTTATTTCCTTTCTTGAACATGGGAACAGGGGAACAACATTCGCCTCCCTCCCATCATCCGGCACGACTCCATTGTAGATTGAGGACGCAAAGACCATCGCCAACATCCTCCCTCGCTTCCGGTAGTCACCTTGGGTAAATCCCGTCAGGCCCAGGGGACCTATCTATTCTGGTGCTTTTCAAAATTTCCAGCTCATCCTCCTTCTTAATATCAACCTGTTCGAGTCCATTAACCTGGTTCTCACGTTTTTCACCCGCAACAAATTCCCTTTCTCTAGTGATTACTGAATCAAAATACTAATGTAGGGCCTCCACTACCTACTCAGTCTCTCGGCACAATTTCCCTCCCTTATCCCTGATCGGCCCTACTCTCAATCTGACCACCCTATTTCTCACATAAGTGTAGAATGCCTTGGGATTCTCCCTAATGCTTCCCGCTAGGACACTTTCATGCCCCATTCTAGCTCTCCTAAGTCCATTTTTCAGTTCCTTGCTGGCTACCTTGTAACCCTCCAGAGCCGAGTCAGATCCTTGCTTCCTCAATCTTATGTAAGTTTCCTTCTTCCTCTTGGCTAGACGCTGCACTTCTCCTGTCATCCAAGGCTCCTTCATCTTACCATTCCTTGCTTGTCTCAGTGGGACAAAACTACCAGCACTCGCAGCAAGTGCTCCTTAAACAATCACCAAATTACTTTTGTGCATTTTCTGGAAACAACTGCTCCCAATTTATGTTCCTCAGATCCTGTATAATGGTAGTATAATTTCCCCTCCCCTAATTGAATATCTTCCCATATTGTCTGTTCTAATCCCTCTCCATGACTACGGTAAAGGTTAAGTTGCGGTCACTGTCACCGAAATGCTCTCCAACTGAGACATCTGACCCGTGGCCGGGGTCGCTGCCAAGCACCAAATCCAATATGGCCTCCTCCTAGTCGGCCTATCTACATATTGAGTCAGTAATCATTCCTGTGCAAACCTGGCAAAATCTGCTCCATCCAAACCATTTGAACTAAGGAGGTTCCAGTCAATATTAGGGAAGTTGAAGTGACCCTTGACATCAACTCTGTTACTTCTGCACCGTTCCAGGATCTGCCTCCCAATCTGTTCCTCCATCTCTCTGCTGCGTTTAGGGCGGCGGGCAGGGGGGGTGGGGTCTATAGAAACCTCCCAACAAAGTGACTGCTCCTT